>NW_015176039.1:38578-63160 GCF_001447785.1 Gekko japonicus | reverse complement strand
CCCCACGGCTTGGATGCCAGCGCCTGGCGCGGGGGGGGGGGACTGTGCAGGAGGTGAGGGGGGCGCCGCATCTCCTCTGCGCCTCTGGCATGTTGACGCCACTGCCAGCATGGAGGACAGGGGGATTGGAGAGGAGGGAGCCCTCCGCCGTCCATCCCGGCTCCTTCTCGGCAGGGCCTTGCTGCCAGGAGTCCGGGCACGGGTGGGTGGGAGGGTGGGGAGGTGGTGGTGTCATCGGGACTGCAGAGTGGGGTCTTCCTGGTGTCCAGGGAGGAGTGGCCCACCAGCCCCACGGCTGGGCAAGGAGGTGGCTGCCCACAGCAGCACCCAGGGCGGGCAGGGGGCATGCCAGGGCACGGTGTCAGAGCCAAGGCAGGCTGGGCTGGGCTGGGCTGCCCCGCCAGGGGGTCTTGAGGAGGCTCAGGGGAGAAGGCGCCATCCTACCCTCCAGCTCCCGCCTGGCTGGAGGATCCCAGCCCCTCTCCTCCCGCCAGTGGGTTGGGGCGGGCTTCCAGCCAAGCCTGGGTGCCCCGAGCCGGTGCACGGCTCCTTCCTCCTCGGGAGTAAGCCCCCATGAAGGAAACACGACGGCTCCTGAGAAAGAGAGGCGCACGGACCAAGGCACCCCTGGGGCGGGCCCGGGACACCCCCTTAGGGCAGCCCAGCCCAGCTGAGCCCGGGCCGAGGTGGAGGCGGGCTGTGAGGCGGAGGCCGGCTCGCTAGTCAGCTCAGACAGGGCGAGGGAGCGGCAGTGAGGTCAGTGGCCAAGGCCGGGGTGCGAGGGGGGGGCAGGGAGGAGCTACTGACCCGGCCCAGCTCGCCGCGCCAGGCTGGGCGGGTGGGAGTGGAGCAGCGTTCCGGCCGCCAGGCAGGAGGGGGCACCGCCTCCTCCCCCCGCCTTCCACGTCCCCAGCGCCGCCGGACTTTGCGGAGCGGCGGCGGGTGTCTGGGACCACTGCAGACACCCAGGAGCGCCTGGACGGCGCAATCTGGGGAAAGGCAGCTGTTGGTTGGGGGTGGCCTCTCAGAGAGAGGTTGGCTCGGAGGCCCCACCCCCCTGGGGGTGGCCTCTCAGAGAGAGGTTGGGGCGGAGGCCCCACCCCCCTGGGGCGCCAACTGCGGCGCCGGAGGGAGGGAAGGGAGGCGGGCGGGCAGGGGAGGCGGAGCTGAGACTTCGGAAGGTGGCGGCTGGCTGGCCCGAGGGGGCGCCGCTTGGCTCCTGCGGCCACCCCTGCCTCTCCTCCCGCGCCCTAAGGGCCAACCCCGCTCTAGGCGAATGCCTAGTTCACCTAGCAGGTGAGCCAGCCCTGCGCGGACTCTAATCTGGGAGAACCGGGTTTGATTCCCCCACTCCTCCACTTGCACCTGGCTGGGTGACCTTGGGCAAGCCATAGCTCTGATAAGAGCTGTTCTTGAAAAAGAGCAGTTTCTGTCAGAGCTCTCTCAGCCCCACCTGCCTCACAGGGTGTCTGTTGTGAGGGGGTGAAGGGAAAGGAGATTGTCAGCCACTCTGAGACTCCTTTGGGTAGTGAAGGGCGGGGTATAAATCCAATCTCCTCCTCCTCCTCCTCCTCCTCTTCTTCAACAGTCCTCGAAAGAGCTCTCTCAGCCCCACCTGCCTCACAGGGTGTCTGTTGTGGGGTGGGGAAAGGAAAAGAGATTGTCAGCCGCTCTGAGACTCCTTTGGGTAGTGAAGATACATCCAATCTCCTCTTCTTCTACTATTCTGCTGGGGTAAGTTTCCCCTCCAAATCCCGTTAGCCAATCACAGGGCCCAAAGGGTGACCTTTGAAATGTAGGCCCTGATAGCTACTCTAGTACAGGCTTCCCTGGTGCCACTAGGCCTCCCTCGAGCCTGTAGGCCGCACCACTGTAGGCCCAGGATCACGACACAGGCACAGACCATTATAGGCCATTCTGTGATCAGCACACAGCAAAGGGTCCGTGTACTACCTATTACGGTGCCTCACAGTCACAGACATTCTCTTTCTCGCCATCTTAACCCCACCGCAGCCCTGTGAAGTAAGTCAGGCTAAGGGTATGCAACCGCTCTAAGGTGTTGCAAGGACGGTTTTTGTCTGCTTTTGTCTGGCTGTTCCTTAAGGTTCCAACTACCAGGACAGGTTCTCAGTGTCACAGTGAAATGGAAAGCATTCCAGAAACCAATTTAGATGGACTGTAAATCCTTTTGCTTTCATTTCAGTCCACTGCCAGTCGATGGTGTTTGGATAGTCCTTTCTTATCATAAATGGAATTACTTACCGCCCGTCCTGAAGTTGGGTCAATGAAATCTGCCCAGTAGGCTTCATCAAACAAAGCATAGCACATTTCCTTGGCACCATTGATAAACTAAATTGAGAGGACACAAATGTTGAAGATTAGATCCTTATATGCTGAATACCCTTGTAAGCTGACCGCATATTTATTTTCTCTGCCTCGAATTACTATAAAACTAAACAGAGCTGTGGTTGAAAAAGCTGAATGACAGTCCTAAAAAGATTAAATTCAATAACCTATATTGAGATAACTCCAGTCACGGGAGTTATAGGGAAAATGCTTTGTTTACGGCCAGAAAGGGATTAGTATAGCTTTGAACAACTAGGAGAATGGAATCGCTGTGATTGCCCATGTGAATTTTAGTGTAATACTTAAGAGTAAATAAATGCAAGCCTTCTGTTGCCATTTTAGGATTGCCCAGTTGATGAAGAAGATCATTTCTTTATCTATCTATTATTTGTATTTCTATCCCGCCCAACATATTGTAATAAATACAGTTAAAGTTTAAAATTAAAAAAAACAATATAAACATTAAAATTGGTAGTTACAGCTTAGAAGCAAAAATTCAGATTGTACCCCGCCCTTCACTACCTGAAGGAGTCTCAGAGCGGCCTACAGTCTCCTTTCCCATCCCCTCCCCACCACAGACACCCTGTGAGGTAGGTGGGGCTGAGAGAGCTCGTTCAAGAACTGCTCCAGACAGAACAGCGCCGAAAGAACTTGTAACTGACCCAAGGTCACACCAGCAACTGCATGTGGAAGAGTGGGGAATCAAACCCGGTTCTCCCAGATTAGAGTCCACACTCCCAACTACTACACCAGACCAACCCTTGTTAGTCTTCCAGTTCCAGTGCCCAATATTTTGGCAGTAAAGCAGAAATTAAGCTCAGTTATCACAGTTTACAATTATAGTTCAAATTTCCCGCCAAATGTTCTCACTAAATTATTTGCAAAACAGACATTACAGATTATAAGAACCACTAAATGTATGATGCTACTCTACAAGGTGCCAGAGTCTAAAAGGAGACACTTGAGTGTGGGAAGCAACTGCACACAGCTTGAACATTGTTTAAAATTCCAGAAGAGCTTCCATTGTCAAAGGGGCAAGCTGCATTTTTTAAACTTAGAACTGGCTCATCTCTTCAATGAAAGAAGTTTGCAAAGAGATAACATCAAAGAAAGCCTTTGCGTCTATAAATGCTTTGGACTGTGGCCAAAGAAATCCGATTTCAACAAAATTCTGGCTTAAGGGAATATAAACTTTTGGCAATGTTGACTCTGACATTAACCCTGTTAGAGATAGGTGACTGGAACATGGATTTATGCCAACCTGAAACCATCTGTTCATTATATGATACCTTTTCCAAATAAAACCAAATTTATTCAGTATGTTATGCTCAGTATACTTCCAAGCCTAGTGCATATTCGTTTCCCCTGCATCGAATTACTGTAGAAGAAGAAGAAGAAGAAGAAATTGGATTTATACCCCGCCCTTCACTTGGAGTCTCAGAGCGGCTTACAAACTCCTTCCCCTTCCCCTCCCCACAACAGGCACCCTGTGAGGTGGGTGGGGCTGAGAGAACTCTGACACACAAACTGCTCTTTCAGGAACAGCTGTGCCAGAGCTTGTGACTGACCCAAGGTCACACCAGCAGGTGCAAGTGGAGGAGTGGGGAATCAAACCCGGTTCTCCCAGATTAGAGTCCGCGCACTTAAATATATATTTAAGAAGCAATACAAGAGTCTCCTGCACAGATCGGGAGATTAATCAAACTGTTCAGAGATAAGGTCACATTTTTGCCTTAATGTAGCAACCCAAAGGGTCAGTTCAGACATCACATGGAACCCGGATTTATTTCAATTTAATCTGCAAGACCCAGGATTCAGCCCCACAGATAACCGGTCATATCGTGGTTTACCTTAACAAATACTGGTTTCACTATATTCCTTTGGTGGCCTGGAAGGCCTTGCTGGAGGAATGGCTGCATTCATACATCATATAAAATTACTGTTAAAGCTAACTGCAGTTAACAAACCAATGCAGATCCTGTTTTATGTGGTGGTTAAGTGCGCAGACTCTAATCTGGGAAAACCGGGTTTGATTCCCCACTCCTCCACTTGCAGCTGCTGGATGACCTTGGGCAAGCCATAGTTCTGTCAGAGCTGTTCTCGAAAAAGAGCAGTTTCTCTCAGAGCTCTCTCAGCCCCACCTCCCTCACAGGGTGTCTGTTGTGGGGAGGGGAAGGGAAAGGAGTTTGTAAGCCCCACTGAAACTTTGAGTGAAGGGCAGGGTATAAATCCATAGTTACTGGAGTAGCCTGCATTCACACAATCACACTAACCATAGTTAGTTCAGTTAAACCATAGTTTTGTATGTTTCCTGAACTGAGCCAAAGTTATTATGTAATCTGAAGTCTTCAGACCAATACACACATTACAATGTCACAACTTTCATTTTCTACTAATGGTCTCAATTTATTCTAATGTAAACATCAGTTCCCATCAAATGTCTATTAATTTATGTATTTTAATCATTAAGTTGCGTGGTATAGTCATGTCCTTCTGTTGATTTGGAGGGGGGGGGAAACCTGACATTTCTCCTTGAAGCACATAACCCAGACATTGTTTCACATAAAGACAACATCAGCATATGAATACCCTAAAGCAAGGACAAACTTACACTCAAATGTGGAACCATTTTTACAAAGATTTTGTTGTAAAACTGCAAGTTGTAATTATCTGTTGATTTCAATTTTATATTAAATCAGTGGTATCCCAGCAATAATTTAGACACCACCGTTGATTGTCTTGACTCTTTTGACCCTGGTTTGTTACCATCTTGCAACATAGAATCATAGAGTTGGAAGGGAACTCCAGAGTAATCTACTCCAACCCCCTGCACAATGCAGGAAATTCACAAATACCTCCCCCCCACACACACACCCAGTGACCTCTGTTCCATGCCCAGAAGATGGCAAAAAAAAAACCCCAGGATCACCGGCCAAACTGGCCTGGAGAAAAATCGCTTCCTGGCACAAAGTGGCGGTCGGCATTTCCCTCGGCATGTAAGAAAGGGCCACGAGAACTAAGCACTGAGGCAACCCTTCCTCCCCTCCCTCTCCTGATCTGCCTCAGTTCACAGAATCCGCATTGCTGTCAAATGGCCATCGAGCCTCTGTTTGAAAACCTCCAGAGAAGGAGAGCCCACCCCCCATTCCACTGAGGAACTGCTCTGTCAGGAAGTTTTTCCTAATGTTTAGCTGAAAACTCTTTTGATTTAATTTCAATCCATTGGTTCTGGTCCAACCTTCTGGGGTAACAGAACACAACTCCGTACCATCCTCTCTATGTACAGTTACTCAAGCTGATGTCAATTAAAACAGCTGGAGGAGCTAGTGCTGCAACACTTACCTTTGCCTGCAGCCAGCTGTTATTATTTCAGACAAAGTAAGTATCTCATGTTAAACCAGTTCTCCTGCACTTATTTCCAAACAGTCACCATGCAAACAAATAGACCTTTCTATTGTGGATGTGCCTTTAGGAACCTTTAGGCCAGAATACTGTGTACAGTTCTGGTCACCACACCTCAAAAAGGATATCATAGCAGTGGAAAAAGTGCAGAAAAGGGCAACGAGAATGATCAAAGGGTTGGAACACTTTCCCAATGAAGAAAGGTTAAAGCGCTTAGGGCTCTTTAGTTTGGAGAAACGACGGCTGAGGGGTGACATGATCGAGGTCTATAAGATTATGCATGGGATAGAGCAGGTAGAGAAAGAGGTACTTTTCTCCCTTTCTCACAATACAAGAACTCCTGGGCACTCCATGAAACTGCTGAGCAGTCGGGTTAGAACGGATAAAAGGAAGTACTTCTTCACCCAAAGAGTGATTAACACATGGAATTCACTGCCACAAGAGAAGGAGCCAGCTACAAGCATGGACGGCTTCAAGAGGGAATTGGATAAACATATGGAGCAGAGGTCCATCAGTGGCTATTAGCCACAAGGTATAGATAGAAACTCTCGGTCTGGGGCAAGGGGTGCTCTGTATTCTTGGTGCTGGGGGGGGGGGCAACAGTGGGAGGGGCTTCTAGTGTCCTGGCCCCACTGCTGGACCTCCTGATGGCACCTGGTATTTTTGGCCACTGTGTGACAGAGTGTTGGACCAGATGGGCCATTGGCCTGATCCAACATTGGCTTCTCTTATGTTCTTATGAAGGCTACATCTTCCATCCCAGCACCCTTACAGTGATTATACTGGAATTGACAGGAAGGTGGACAAGGAAGACAGAAGTGAAATAGGATGTAATTAGACCAGATTACAATGGCCAAGACCAACAGACCACGACTAACACAGAGGCAGCGACACACTCAAATGGAGATTTGCAATGCAATTTTCATGGTGATGCTGAAATACTACACTCCCCCCCCTTCAGATAACCTTAAAAGGCCACATCAAAGCTACTGCAACTGTAAACACTTTCAAAAGCAGTGGAGCTGTCTTAAAGGTAGACTGCCTATAAGTTGCAGCAGACATTTATTAAAAAATCCATCTTGATGAAAAGAAACATAGCAGACCTAGATGAAGACATTGTTTTTAAAAGGTTACAGTTTTGGAAACCAAAATTGCTGTATGCAGAACACCTAGGAGCAGTAACGTTTGCCATGATGCTTTTAATGCACTAATGCTTTTAAAAAACAAACAAATCAGTGACATAAGAAAGGGGTACCTCTAGTGGCAATTCTGCAAACCATCGCTTGGTCAAACTGAGAGGTAAGGTCTGGGACCAATTCGTGATGGCTAAAATTACAGAGAAAATGCACAAGACACAGGTTTCCCAGGCAATCAACTCCAAATTTGAGTCAATTTGGTTCCCAATATTCTCTTATCTCACCTCGCATGATATTTTACCTGCAAACTTACATTATCACAAATGGCTAACGTTATAAGACAGTATTACCAAGGTTTGCCAAGTAGAGACGAGACTCGCATTCTTTACCCCTTTAACCCCATGAAATAATACATTTATGTCTCTTTAGAAGGTCCTTCTGTTAAAAATGTGACGATTTGTAATATTTACTGATTTAGTTTATAACTGTTATTGAATTGCATTCTCACGAAGATGTATCTTTGTTACTGGTGAAAATATGGCTTAATTTACTTTGGATGTAATAATAAAAATGTTAATTAAAAAAAACTGAGAGGTAAGATCTTAGTTGAGGAAATTCAAACTAGATTGAGGAAATAATTCATTTAGTACACTTTATGTAAAACAACTTACATACTCAGACCAAAGCAGAAAAAAAAACATGGGAAAAGTCATGTAGTGCCAAGAGACACTACAATTTTATAAGTGATTATTTTGCCCTACGTGGTCATGACAGGTATTGGTGTGGTTAAGAGCGGCAGACTCTAATATGGAGAACCAGGTTTGATTCCCCACTCCTCCTCCACATGAAGCCAGCTGGGTGACCTTGGGTCTGTCACAGTTCTCTCAGAGCTGTTCTCTCAAGAGCAGTCCGCCAAAGAGCTCTCTCAGCCCCACCTACCTCACAGGGTATCTGTTGTGGGGAGAAGAAGAAGAGAGAAGAGATTGGATTTATACCCCGCCCTTCACTACCCAACGGAGTCTCAGAGCGGCTTACAAACTCCTTTCCCTTCCCCTCCCCACAGCAGACACCCTGTGAGGTAGGTGGGGCTGAGGGAGCTCTGACAGAAACTGCTCTTTTTCAAAGACAGCTCTGGCAGAACTACGGCTTGCCCAAGGTCATCCAGCAGGTGCAAGTGGAGGAGTGGGGAATCCAACCCGGTTCTCCCAGATTAGAGTCCGTGCACTTTAACCACTACACCAAACTGGGAGAGGAAGGGAAGGAGATTGTAAGCCATTCTGAGACTCTGAGTGAAGGGCGGGGTATAAATCCAATTCTTCTTCTTCCCACACTAAATGCTTCCAGTGTTCTCTACACAGGCTCTGTTTGTAAGAGAGGTTGGCTAACACAGTATCTTAGGTCAGACTCTGAACGCCACACCAGTGAGTGTCAGAGTATGTCTTCCTTCTACGAAGTGTCAGAACTGACATGATACAATACATACGTGTACAAAATCCTGCCTCCGAGGGAAATTAAGGGTATTCTGTTATCGTACACACAATGACTTACATTTTTTATGAGAGTCTGTCGCTCACTTTCAGCTTCTTCACTCCAGGAAGTCATATCATTTGTCGTTTTCTGAGTTACTGTTAGTATGGTAAGACGACTGGGAGTCACTCTTGGAAACATGGACGCAAAATCTACAAAGGGGGAAATCAAAGAAATCAAGGGAGTAGCTTCAGACATTGTTATGCTCGTCTCTTCCATCCTTATCTTAAGTACAGTGATTTTTCCAACAGTTACCAACCAGAATTAAGACATACATCTATTCCGGAGTGGACTCTCAGATTGCTGTGCTAAATGTCTTGCTCATGTAGAAAATGACTTTTTCCGTCCACCCAGCGGTTCGAAAGCTTCGTCGAGTAGATAAAATGGGTACCACCCCTTAGAGAGAGTGGGCACACTAAAAACCCCCGGCAATGTTCCCTCGAAGCTGCAGAGCCTTGTGAGCAAAAATGCTACTTTGTGAGCTACTGGCATTAAAGTTGTGAGCCAGCGATTTGACTAATGCCTACATTAGTTTGCTCTGGAGTCATCCTTCCTGAGCAAACACAAAAATGTGTGAGCCAGAGGCTAAAAACCTGTGAGCTAGCTCACACTAACTCAGCTTAGAGGGAACACTGCCCCCCCCCCCCCGTGGGTGTTGTGTTAGCCGATCGGATGGTCTGCACGTAAGATCTGTAAGCCAAGAAAGATCTAAGCAGCGTTGAAAGAAAAAAAGCCTGCAATAGGCCATTCGGCCAGACGGTGGCAGTGGTGCGCTGCAACTGAGACAATGCTGACGCCATCAAGCGACCCGAGGAAAAAGGAATGCTGCTAGAACACGTCTGGACCTTGCAGCTCACTAACTCCGTCTACTACGAAATGTGTGTGATTTAAATGATATATGTTGTCCTCCCTTACCCCCCAGCATTGTTAGTCCCATGTGAAATTCATGAGTAACAGTAAGTCGCTCAGAGCCGGCAGCTCTGCATGGATTGAGCGATCAATAAATGGAAAGATGATGATGATGATGATGATGATTATTATTATTAATGAGAGGCCCCAGGAAATTAATTCAAATGTTATTAAGTAGAGGAGGCCCCTCTGGTGGACCTCCTGATGGCACCTGGTATTTTTGCCCACTGTGTGACAGAGTGTTGGACTAGATGGGCCATTGGCCTGACCCAACATTGGCTTCTCTTATGTTCTTATGAGATTGGATCTATACCCCGCCCTTCACTCGGAGTCTCAGAGCGGTTTACAAACTCCTCTCCCTTCCCCTCCCCACAACAGACACCCTGTGAGGTAAAAGAAGAAGAAGAGGAGATTGGATTTATACCCCGCTCTTCACTACCCAAGGGAGTCTCAGAGCGGTTTACAAACTCCTCTCCCTTCCCCTCCCCACAACAGACACCCCGTGAGGTAGGAGGGGCTGAGGGATCTCTTTCAAGAACTGCCCTACTACTTTTTGCATTCAAAGTTAGTTCATAAAAGTTACAAACCTATGCATATTTACTGAACAGTAGAAAAAGCAATTATGCTTGGATTGGCTAGTGGCAAAAGGAAACCAGGCCGCCAGAGAACACAATGGCTAGACACCATAAAAGTCGCCACCAGCCTGAGCATGGAACGACTCAAAGAAACAGTACAAGATCGGAAAACGTGGAGCGAGAGCTGGCCCACAGAATCGCCAAGAGTCGGACATGACTGAATGCCTAACAACAACAGAACGCCCCAGTGGGGCTTACTTCTCAGTAAACCTATTGAGGATTGTATTGAGAGTCCACTATAAATAATTAAAAGGCTAAAAACATAAGGACAAAATCCCTACCCTTGCGCAATAGTTCCGGGCATCTTTGTATTGCACATTCAACCTTGGCAGCTTCAAAGTATGCTTTCGCATTATTAACTTCTAGTTTATGAGGAATGTCAGTACACTGAAGAGAGAAAAACAGATCACTTCTGGACGCATGCCATGCAAAATAGAACAGGTATAGCAATGGAATTATTTTGGCAGAGAGTTTTCCCCCAGCATCTGCAATTTTAAGGTTCACCAAAATAATGGGCAGCTTCTGGACAGCTGAAGTGCGATTCTATTCCTGTCAAACTGCAGGACGCTACCTAGGAGACAGTGGGACCACTCTTGTCTGCATGAGCACAGGATGCCGTTTCAAATTTGAGGTTGGGGTGAGGAGGGAATGAGGAGATAAATTACACAGCAAGGTTCAAAGGCCTGCTTTTGGACACACTCAAGAGCATTTGTGATTTTTGTTAGGAGGAGGAGGAGATTGGATTTATACCCTGCCCTTCACTACCCAAAGGAGTCTCATAGTGGCTTCCAATCTCCTTTCCCTTCCCCTCCCCACAACAGACACCCTGTGAGGTAGGTGGGGGGCTGAGAGAGCTCTGAGAGAACAGCTCTGAGAGAACTTGTGACTGACCCAAGGTCAGGCCAGCAGCTGCATGTGGAGGAGAGGGGAATCAAAACCCGGTTCTCCCAGATTAGACTCCGCGCTCCTAACCATTACACCAAATGGGCTCAGGGGAGCTCACAATCTCCCTCCCTCCCCCTCCCCACAACAGACACCCTGTCAGGTAGGCGGGGCTGAGAGAGCTCTTCCGAGAACTGCTTGTGAGAGAACAGCTCTGAGAGAACTTGTGACTGAACCAAGGTCACACCAGCAGCTGCAGGTGGAGGAGTGGGGGAATCAAACCCAGTTCTTCCAGATTAGAGTCCACGCTCCTAACCACTACACCACACTAGCTCTCAACCATAACTGCAACAATGCTATCAACATAGGACAAACGGGCACCGATTTTCACACTCTCTTCCTCCTCATCTTCTCTCACAACAGGCAGATACAGATGAGCAGTCAGTGTCTACCAGAACACATTCTCAATTATGTGAAGGCTGACAAGCCTAGCTAATGTCCCGCTTGATTTGTCTGGACACCCCAGAAAGTTCGGACGATCCTCCACACAGTGCAGATTCTATCATTAGATGAATAAATAGAGGGAAATGGGTCTTTCAGCATAGACAGTCTGAAAACATTAGCTGTTGAGGTAGATTTTCCAGGTTGTATGGCCGTGGTCTTAGCGTTGTAGGATCTGACGTTTCACCAGCAACTGTGACTGGCATCCCCAGAGGTATAACACAGAAATATGGAGGACTCTCTGTGTCAAAGTGAGAAGAAAAATGGTAGGCAGGTAATTTATATTCAGACAAGAATAAAAGAACATGAAAGACACTGCAGACTCGGTCAACCTGAACAATCAGCAGTGGCTGAACATAGCCTAACTAAAACAGGACACAGTATTTTGTTCCAAGACACTGAAAGGCTGGACGACACTTCCAATTACCATGTCAGATTACACAATTTCAACAATAAAGAAGAGAGTTTAAAAATAAATAGGGCATGGTTTCCTGTCCTGAAAAACAAAAGGCTCTACATCTGACAACAGCACTACAGATAAGATTAGAATTTCAACAGCCAATCCACATGCAAAAGAACCTCCTCAGGAAAGAATCCATATACAAAATAACCTCTTCAGGTTCTCAAGAAAGCTCCTCCATTAGCATGTTCACAGCCTGGGGAACTCCTACAAGATAATGACTCAGCCCTACCCCACCTTACTGAGTAGAGATAAATTACCTGCCTACCATTTTTCTTCTCACCTTGACATAGAGAGTATTTTCTGTGTTATACCTCTGAAGATGCCAGTCACAGCTACTGGCGAAACGTCAGGTCCTACAAGGCCAAGACCACGGCCATACAGCCCGGAAAATCTACAGCAGCTAATGAACTTCGGCAGTGAAAGCCTTCGACAACATAAAGTCTGAAAACAACTGATTGACAACAACTTGCTACCATACAGAACCTGTAAACGGCTCCAGACCAGCCCTGCTAATAAATAATCAGCCAGGACTGAAGCAAGGGGGGCGATGGTACTGTCTCCCATTCCTCTTAAATAGCATGCCTGCATGCACCACGTTGTGATGTTAGTGCATCACACAACACCACACACTGGCTACTAAAAGTGTCCATTGCACGCTTTTAGTGGCCAGCCTTAGTAATGTGCTGTGCCCAGTGAGCAAGACTTGTGAGACGTGGCACAGGTCCCTTTCTTTACTTTTGAAATGCATTTGGACCTAGGCTTTTTCCATGGGCTAGTTATGAAAACCGAACAGAGGCAAGAAGGATTCAATAGGAAGGCTTAAGGCATCTGTGACGAACCCCTGTTATCTCCCAACTGTCTGGCAGATTTTTCCTACCAAATTTTCAGGTCCCCTTAGTAACTGAGTTGCCCTACAGTAGTGTGTATATATTCTTCATCATAGAAGACCTGACTATCCCACCCTATGTTTAGATATTTAGTTTAGGCTTTTTTCTTAGCTCAGGAACTCTACTGAAAATACAAGAGCCGTCCGGTTTTTTCTTAAAGCCTTGCGTGATGGCACTAGAGGCAAATTAACTTTCAAAAACAGAATAAAGATTTCAATAAACAGGCAGGGAATATGTGTATAAATGGAACAGTCAAGGTTTTGAGATTGCTGAGGTAAAAAACTTTCTCGTATATACAAGAGTTGAATTCTTAGAACATTTAAGAGAGTGCATTTGTAGTTTTGTTTCAAGGCTATTTCTTTCTTTGAGAGGTATTTTGTGTTAGTATATTTCAGCACAACACAGTTCTTATTGATGTTTCTAGATTTCTTCCTTCAGATACTATAGGTTTTCCTTTAGATAATACAGCTTTCACGAACTCCTGCGGTGTCTACATTTCTCCCCTTTATCACAGACAAGGGTTCTCTTCCGAACCCCTTTTACTGGCAGGACGTTATTCTCCTTGTCCCTAAGAAGCAAGGACAAGTTATTCTCCTTGTCCTTTTACTATTTGACTGGTCTGGGAGTTCACTCTGAATACCCAGACCTTCTGCCAAATCCTTCTCCAGTATCCTTTGTCTGTATGAGGTGGTTCTGTAGTTTTTCTGACTGAAAATTTAAGTTCTCCCTCAGGGCAATTTTAATATATTTAGACAATGGAGTCCCTCTTCTTCTGACTATTGCCTCTCAGAAAACACTGACTGCCAAATGTCTCTTCCCTCAGAAGCCAAACCCTCTGGCTACTGATTCAGACTTTAGATTTCGAAAGACCCAACAGCAAAAGACCTCTTTTCCCTTCAGATCAGCTGTTTTATTTTCTCTCAGCTGATGTTGGCCAATCAGAGAGCAAGTAGAGCAGCCAATCATGTAAGCTCTTATCTCCAGGGAAGATTAACTCTTGAACTCCCTGACTCTCTGATACAAGGAACATCTTAAAAAGCCCGCTATCTGTCACAGCATCTAATAAGCCTCAAGATATGAGAAGGCAGGAAAGAGATGAAGTACTTGGTAACTGACATGTATTCAGATAGAACTCAGCCATTTATGTCCTTCCCAAGATAAGAGTCAGATAAGGCCATTGTTACCCTCTTGACCGCTGTAAGCCAAGCCATTCTTAAAGCATGACCCTGTCTACTGAGTACTGGATTATTCACTGAGGCGATTCTATGTTATTCTTGTGTTTCTGTCCTCATGCTTACGAATCAGTGTACATACTGAGTTAATATTTCCAGGGTGTAAGCTTTTAAGAGTCAAAGCTCCCTTGACTCTCAAAAGCTTATACCCTGGAAATCTGGTTGGTCTTTTTGGTGCTACTGGACGCTCTTTCTCTTCTACTACAGACCGACATGGATACCCACCTGAAACTATCTTGCTGGCTTTAAACAAAAATCTCGCTGTCAGGCATTTTGGGGCTTCTGTCTGGAGCTTTGTTTCTGTAGCCCAGGACCTTACCTGGTGAACTACCTAGACCGGGTGAGCTCAGTTCTCAGCAACTGCTTCCAACAGAGGGAACCAGAATGTGCAATATGGAGCAGAGGTCCATCAGTGGCTATTAGCCACAAGGTATAGATAGGGACTCTGGGGCAAGTGATGCTCTGTCTTCTTGATGCTGGGGGGGGGGTCAACAGTGGGAGGGCTTCTAATGTCCTGGCCCCACTGCTGGGACCTCCTGATGGCACCTGGTATTTTTGGCCACTGTGTGAGAGCTCTTTCAAGGACTGAGTGTTGGACTGCATGGGCCTTTGGCCTGATCCAACATTGGCGTCTCTTATGTTCTTATGGACTCTTGGCAGGCAGTAGGAGGCCTGGCTCGATCAGGTAGCCTTGTGCCCTTGCCTATTTCTGCCTCCAGAAGGATTTCAAGATCCATGTCTGGTTCTGCTCATTTGCTGCACTGGCTCTAGAGCGGGACAATGCCTTTCCCGGATCCTGTGTGACCACCCAGGCCCCCCGTGTGACTCTGTCACTGGACCATTACCTGACACTCAGGGAAGTACTGAGCCATCAGACGCTCACGCCTTTCGTACGCCAGAGGCTCCACTAAAATGTCAGGCAACCTTTTGGGGACTGGCGTTGTCCTCTGACATGCCGTGCCACTGAGATGACTGTCGAAACCTATGTTACCCGGCAGCTGGAATCTCTGGTCCTGCAGACCAAAAGGCCCCATTACTTCATCTGGCCACACGGTTCTCGGACCTGTCAAAAAAAGTTATGGTTATGTGAGTATCTCTATTAATAACCCACTCCTTATTTTCAGAAGCAAAACAATGAACGTTTCTGCATATACTGCTGCGAGAAGGAAAGGACAGTAAGTTTCCGGTAACCCAAGACTGTAATTCTAAGCATACTGATTAGGAAGTCAGTCCCACCAGATTTCAGCAGGGCTCGCTCCTGAAGGTATGCTTAGAATCAGGCAATAAGTTCCACAAGATAGAGATCTATTGAAACAGGTATTTGATTCCCCCCCCCTAGATAGCTGGATTTTAGGCATTAACTAATGTGAAATAAATTCTTGGAATTGTCCTTACATATATCAGGAGGTGCAGCAGCAACAGAAGGCTCATCTGAGCCCGAAGATCCTGCTGTGGAAAAAGCCTTGGGAGTTACAACCCTTCTAACCAAAGAACAAAATCCTGGCAGGTACGTCACCAGTCTAGCTCTGTTACAAAGCACCTAAAGGGGACACAAAGAGAATGGAATGTAGCACAGGTTGCAAATCACAGTGATGCCTAAGTACACAGAGCCTCCGTCTATGAAACAAGAAACGGAACCCGATTGTTGCAATGTCTGCCGTCGTTTTCTGTATTATTAGATTAGTTATTTTCTTTGAATGTAGCTAAACTTTCAACATTTCGGTCGGAAAAACTTTGCACGTGATTTTCTATATGGTGAAGTGTCCGAACAATGACAATATTTGTCATATAAGAAAAAAAGCCAGAAGGTAGGCTTACGCTCTGATAAGGAAGAAGAAGACAAAGATGAAGACGAAGAAGAGATTGGATCCATACCCCACCCTTCACTACCCAAGGGAGTCTCAGAGTGGCTTACGAACTCCTTTCCCTTCCCCTCCCCACCACAGACAACCTGTGAGGTAGGTGGGGCTGAGAGAGCTCTGACAGAAACGGCTCTTTTTCAAGAACAGCTGTGCCAGAACTATAGCTTGCCCAAGGTCATCCAGCAGGTGCAAGTGGAAGGATGGGGAATCAAACCCAGTTCTCCCAGATTAGAGACTTAACCACTACACCAAACTGATGAAGATGAAAAGGAGGAGGAGATTGGATTTATACCTCGCCCTTCACTTGGAGTCTCAGAGCGGTTTATAATCTCCTTTCCCTTCCTCTCCCCACAACAGACACACTGTGAGGTAGGTGGGCTGAGAGAGCTCTTTCAAGGACTGATCTTGAGAGAACAGCTCTGAGAGAGCTGTGGCTTGCCCAAGGTCACCCAGCAGCTACATATGGATGAGTGGGGAATCAAGCCCAGTTCCCACAAGTTAGAGTCCGCACTTCTAACCACTACACCAAACTGGCTCTCAGCAAAAGAGGACGTAGATGTGTGTCAATTTTTCCAGTTAGTTCCAATAGTTTATCTTGAGACGTCACATTTCCCACAACAAACCTGGCAGTCCAGTTAGAAACAGCTGACCGCAACACTTGGCCATTACGCCTAGGGGCAGAGAACACAACCCCAGCCTCCTGCGACAGAACTGCACTTATGCTTAAGATTAAAAAATGACAACAAACCCAGAAAATCGTAACCCAGATGAACGAGCATAAAATGGCTTCAGTTTTTCTTCCTGAATCTGAAAACAGCCTGAATCAGTAAGAGCTCAGGTGTGTGGTACCTTCTCTTATATATGACAGCGGCAGCGAGATTATTATATGTGCAAAAGTGGAAGAATTCGACATGACCCACAATAGAGGAATGGTTGGTGAAGATGCTGAAACTGGCTGAGACGGCTAAACGTAGTTCATTCATTAGAGGAAAAACAATAGCTACATTCAGGGCTATTTTTGGGCAGGAACACATAGGAACGGAGTTCCGTCTGGCTTCAGAGTCAGCCACGCCCACTACAGCCAAAACCTCTGCGTGCCTGGCTACAGAGGGAAGGCCTGGAGAGCGACACACACCCCCCCGGAGACTCTG
Source organism: Gekko japonicus (assembly GCF_001447785.1). Classification (NCBI taxonomy): domain Eukaryota; kingdom Metazoa; phylum Chordata; class Lepidosauria; order Squamata; family Gekkonidae; genus Gekko; species Gekko japonicus. The sequence continues at coordinate 46,227 of NW_015176039.1, read as the reverse complement.
AGGTGGGCGGGTTAGGGTTAGGGTCCAAGGGCCAGCTTGCCTTTAAATGCCTCCCCGTGCCTTCCCCGGCCTTTCCAAGGGCCGGCTTGCCTGGGCTCCCTGCAGTCGTGGGGCGCCCGGGCTAGCCCCCCCTTGAAGGGAAGGCAGGGAAGGCATGGGATGTGGCCTAATATGCTAATGAGCTGTGCTGTCGGGGTGTGGCCTAATAGGCTGAGTTCCTGCTGCTGGGTGTGGCCTATTATGCTAATGAGTTCCTGCTGGGCTTTTTCTAAATGGGCTACATTTTGTAACCACAGAGTAAGAGAAAATTTTCTAATAATGCCTCTATTTGCCACAGAGAAAATTGGAAGCCGTTCCTCTATATCTTTTCTGTATATCCTCTTTTCCTATTTGTTTTCTTTTTCTGTTTTCTTGTTTTTTTTCTTTTTTATTATTTTGTATTAGTTGCTTGTTTTTAAGAAAACTTTTCAATAACGATATAATTTTTTTAAAATGTGTGGTACCTTCTCCATGTGACTTTATTCTGAAGCCTAATGATCATAAATGCCAGCGTTCTTAACTAATGGACTGCTCCTGACACTGTTCAAGAGTTCCAAGAAGAAACAGCCAAAAGGGGGGGGGGGCAACACCTCCCTGAAGTACCATTCCTGGTCAGGAAAAGGCGCAGAGGGGAAGGCAAGATCCTCCCCCCAGTCCCCTCAGCTCAAATTGGGCTCTCATTTGCTTTTAGACAGACAGACCGTGCAGCTTCTGTGTGGCTGCAGAGAAACAGTCAAGTTTGGGGACCCCTTAACAAAAACTGTAACATCTAATTTGGCCCAGATTTCCTGTTGTTGTTGTTCAGCCGCACAGTCGAGTCCCACTCTTTGCGACCCCATGGACCACATCACACCAGGCCCTCCTGTCATGCTTCGGAGTTTGCTCAACTTCATGTTCATTCCATCGACAACACTGTCTAACCATCTCATCCTCTGCCGTCCCCTTCTTCTTTTTCCTTCAATCTTTCCCAGCATCAGGGTCTTCTCCAGTGAATACAATACATTACAATACAAGAACTCCTGGGCACTCAATGAAATTTCTGAGCAGTCAGGTTAGAACAGATAAAAGGAAGTACTTCTTCGCCCAAAGAGTAACACATGGAATTCACTGCCACAGGAGGTGGTGGCAGCTACAAGCACGGACAGCTTCAAGAGGGAATTAGATAAGCATATGGAGCAGAAGTCCATCAGTGGCTATTAGCCACAAGGTATAGATAGGAACTCTCAGTCTGGGGCAAGGGATGCTCTGTATTCTTGGTGCTTGGGGGAGGGACAACAGTGGGAGGGATCTGGCCAATGGCTCGTCCAGTCCAACACTCTGTCACACAGTGGCCAAAAATACCAGGTGCCCTCAGGAGGTCCACCAGTGGGGCCAGGACACTAGAAGCCTTCCCACTGTTGCCCCCTGGTGAACTACCTAGACCTGGTGAGCTCAGTTCTCAGCAACTGCTTCCAACAGAGGGAACCAAAACGTGCAATATGGAGCAGAGGTCCATCAGTGGCTATGAGCCACAAGGTATAGATAGGGACTCTGGGGCCAGTGATGCTCTGTCTTCTTGGTGCTTGGGGGGGGGGGGGGCACGGTGGGGGGGGTTCCTGGCCCCACTGCTGGACCTCCTGAGGGCACCTGGTATTTTTGGCCACTGGGTGACAGAGTGTTGGACTGGACCCAGGTCCATTGGCCATTGGCCTGATCCCTCCCACTGTTGCCCCTTTATATAATGGAGAAAATCTCAGATACTCTGAATCAAAGTCTATCTAGAGGCTGTCACAATGACATTGTATGTATATGGTACCCCATACTAGTACATCTATCTACCAAAGAAACAGTACCTCATGTAATTAATACTCTGTATCTATGGTAATTTTCAAACTGTATAATACCGACAAACTGTACGAAATGTATGAAGCCATTGAGAGCTGACTATGCTCATGCTTACCTTGTAAATCTTTGCTGTTTATAAAAATGAATAAAAATTATCTGTTTAAAAAAGTCAGGTTTTAAAGATAATAAAATGGTTATTACTTACACTGGCCATTTCCATGGGCCTTTTTGTTTGAAGGACGGTTCTCTCCCTGAAACAGAGAGAATCACACAAGCACAACTGGTTACATAACATTTGTACTTCAGTTGCAACTTGTTACGGATCTGAGTTATGCTGAAACATCACATAATGTAAGCACGCATCACAACATGCCCAACTCTTTTCTCTGCCTGAAATGATTACTAGAACCTGCTTGACAAAACACAGAACAATTATTTCCACTTTGCCTTAATTTTAATATAGTGTATGCCGGCACAAGAAGAGAAACAATACAAGGTCACCCAGAAAAACACGGTGGAATGTGCAGATACGGAACTCTTCCTTATTTATTTATTTATTTATTTATTTAATTCTATTTATACCCCGCCCTCCCCGCAAGCGGGACCTTAACCCTAATCTCATAAATAGCTGTACGCAGTAAAGCATCACTGTGTTCTTCTCCCTAAACTTCAATTCAAAACAGTGCACATTTAGTTAAATAAATTCCTAATCTGTACAGGTTATGGGGAAAACTTGCAGAACACCGACACAAATAAATGGTGAAAAGCCCTAGCTGAACTGGAAGCACCAGCACAGAATACACTGGTACTTTTTGCGGTTTTGTGATTTCCATTTCTTCACAGTTACCGAAAGCACAGGTGACCTGTATCCTAAGGCCACTCTTAAACCTGCAATCCTATGCATGGCTCCCTTTGAAGTCAGATCCCATTGTATGAAGTGTAATGTATTTCTGAGCAAGCATGCATTATAGGAGTAGGCTGCAGACGGTAATTTACGTACACGGTTTTAGAGATGAGAAAGCCATCTCAACAGTTTGATATTAAGTCATGTAACCAAAGCCCTCAATTCCTGAGGCCAAAGAAGGCAAGTATTGAAGCCTGAGCAAAAGATTTATGAAAGGGAGGGGGGGGCTGATCCTGATATTCTTAATGAATGCAAATTTTGAGGGTCAGTATAGCAGTTTGAGACCCGAGTGCCACGTGACGGAGTGAGCTCCCGTCTCTGGCCCCAGCTCCTGCCAACCTAGCAGTTCAAAAGCAAGAAATTGCAGGTAGATAAATAGGTACCGCTTTGGTTGGAAGGAAACAGCGTTCCGTGCACCTCAGTGTTTAGTCATGCCAGCCACATGACTACAGAAACATCTTCGGACAGCGCTGGCTCTTCAGCTTGGAAGCTGAGATGAGCACCTCCCCCTAGAGTTGGATTCGACTGGCTTTCGAGCAAGGGAAACCTTTACCTTTACAGCTTGTATATTAGAACTGGGGAGTTTTTTTGTTGTTCAGTCGCACAGTCGAGTCCGACTCTTCGCGACCCCATGGACAATCTCCCGCCAGGCTCTCCTGTCTTCCGCCGTCCTCCGAAGTTGGCTCAATTTCATGTTCGTTGCATCGCTGACACTGTCTAACCATCTCATCCTTTGCCGTCCCCGTCTTCTTTGACCTTCAATCTTTCCCAGCATCAGGGTCTTCTCCAGTGAGTGCTCCCTTCTCATTTGGTGGCCAAAGTATTTGAGCTTCAGTTTCATTATCTGGCCTTCCAGGGAACAGTCAGGGTTGATTTCTTTGAGGATTGACTGATTTGTTCTTCTTGCAGTCCAAGGGACTCTCAAGAGTGTGGTTGTCAAGGACATCGAGGTCTTTCTTGTATAGTTCTTCTGTGTATTCTTGCCATCTTTTCCTAATCTCTTCTGCTTCTGTTAGGTCCCTACCGTTTTTGTCCTTTATCATGGCCAGCTTTGCATGGAACGCTCCCTTGATTTCTGGGGAGACCTGGGTTCAAATTCCCAACGAGCCATGAATGTGACTGTATGATCACACAACAAATTCTCAAAACCTAGCTTACCCCAGCTATTTTGGGAACTAAATGGAATTAAAGGCCCTCCTGGGAATTAAATACGATTAAAGGCCCTCCATGTCACCCTAAACCCCTTGGGGAAACCGTGGGCTATAAATGTGAATAAATCCCAGAGGATTCACTATTTTAACCAGTTTCATCCAAAGTATCAACTCTTGGAATGGCAGTACCAGTAGGCAGAGGGAGGGAAATGTGGAAAACCAGTGGAAAGGCGGAAAAAAATTATTTATTTAGTTCTGGTAGATCCCTACGCCTTTCGCAATTCACTTTTGCCAGAGGATTGTTTCCAAAGTTATTCACTTCCCACTTAACTAAATAAATATTTTCCCCCACCTTGCACCTGTTTTTCTACATTTTTTCCTGCAAATTCTAGGGGTGCCAGCCTCCAGGTGGGACCTGGCGATCCTCTGGAACTACAGCTTATCTCCAGACCACAGAGATCAGTCTCCCAGGAGAAAACAGACGGTTTGGAGTGGGAACCTATGGCATTGTACCCAGTGTTCCTTCTAAGCTGAGTCAGTGTGAGCTAGCTCAGTTTTTTAGCCTCCGGCTCACACAAGTTTGTCTCGGCTCAGGAAGGGATGGCTCCAGAGCAATGCTCCCTCTAAGCTGTGGACTCCCATGATGAGCAAAGATTCTACTTGGTGAGCTACTGGCATTGAAGTTGTGAGCGGGCAATCTGGCTTCTACATAATGTTAGTTTGCTCTGGAGCCCTCCTTCCTGAGCTAACACAAAAATGTGTGAGCCAGGGGCTAAAAAACTGAGCTGGCTCACACTATCTCAGCTTAGAGGGAACACTGCTCCAGAGCAAAGTAATTTATGCAGCAGCCAAATGGCTCGCTCACAACTTTATTGCCAGTAGCTCACAAAGTAGAATTTTTGCTCACAGGACTTCACAGCTTAGAGGGAACATTGGTTGTGAGCAGGCAATCTGGCTTCTACATAACGTTAGTTTGCTCCGGAGGCCTCCTTCCTGAGCTAACACAAAAATGTGTGAGCCAGAGGCTAAAAAACTGTGAGCTGGCTCATACTATCTCAGCTTAGAGGGAACACTGCTCCAGAGCAAAGTAATTTATGCAGCAGCCAAATCGCTCGCTCACAACTTTAATGCCAGTGGCATACAAAGTAGGATTTTTGCTCAAAGGACTCCACAGCTTGGAGGGAACATTGCTTAGCTTCAGTGTTCCCTCTAAGCTGAGTCAGTGTGAGCTAGCTCACAGGTTTTTAGAAATAGGTACTGCTTCAGTGGGAAGGTAACAACGTTCCGTGCGCCTTGGTGTTTAGTCATGCCGGCCACATGACCATGGAAACGTCTTCGGACAGCGCTGGCTTTGAAACGGAGATGAGCACCACAACCCTAGAGCCGGATTTGACTGGCTTTCGAGCAAGGGAACCTTTACCTTTTTACACACATTTTTGCCCCAGCTCAGGAAGGAGGGCTCCAGAGCAAACTGATTTTATGCAGCAGCCAAATCTCTCGCTCACAACTTTATTGCCAGTGGCTCACAAAGTAGGATTTTTGCTCTCGAGACTCCACATCTTAGAGGGAGCCATTGCCCTGGAGCCCTCCTCCCTGAGCGAAGACAAAACTGTGGGAGCCGGAGGCTAAAAAACTGTGAGCTGGCTCACACTAACTCAGCTTAGAGGGAACGCTGGGTACAGTGCCAGAGGTCCCCACTCCGAAGCATCCACAGCTCAGAGGGAACATTGCTTGTACCCCACTGTCTCCCAAACTCCACACACCCCAGGTTTAGGGATGCCATCCTCCAGGTGGGACCTGGAGATCCCCCGGAATTGCAGCGCCACTCCAGACGACACAGATCAGTCCCCCTGGGGGGAAATAATGGATGCTTTGGGGGGGGGGACTCTTATGTGGCACTCTGCCCCCGCCCTCCCCAGACTCTACCCCCCCCCAATCTCCAGGAGTCTCCCGACCTGGAGGTGGCCATGGGGGAACCCCGGCTGGCCACACCCGAAAGCGGTTATGAAGGCGACAGAGCGAGGGGACCCCGCGAGGCAAGACCGTTATCTGTCAGTCACCGTTGGGCGGGGCCAGCCAGCCAGGCCCGCCTACCTCGCTCCTGACGTCAGCCGCGCTCCCTCCCTCCCTCCCCGCGGAACGGCAACGCAGGGAAACCAATCGAAGGCCGATCCTTCCCGGCTCGATCGGGGGAAAGGAACCCTCCCCTGCGACGAGCAGGCCAGACCAACCGATCCCGACGCTTGACGCGCCACCTCCGCGATGGCATGGGGCGACGAGAAACGAGCGCGTCTCCTCGGCGGGGCCAAACTAATCGAGCCAGTTCGTCGTCGATGAGCTGGGATTCCGCGGGAGAGGCAATCGATCCCGGCTTCATGGATGGACCTGCCTGATTTTCTGGATTTATGATTTTTATTTTTATTAACTTTACAAAATTAAAACAGATTATACAGCTGTAAATAACAAAGTTACAATGATATCACACACCGGTTGCTATATACTGTGAGTCAATATTGATATATTATTAAATCTATTCCAGCATTTTACATACAGAATTCCTTGTAACATCATTGGGTGGAAGGAGACAGTAAAAAATATGTCAGATGGATGAACTGAGGCCCTTTCCTTCAACAAAAAATGGGTCTGGCTCCCCACCCCTTTCCTTTTCGATTGTGTGACAATGAGGGCAAAGTGTGACTTTATATGCCAGTATGTCGAGTTGCCAACCTCCAGGTAGGCAAATACAAAAATTGAGGAAAGACATTCAAAAATATATATCACTGTGTACAATAAATATATGCTTATGGTAAAAGGTATATTTTACCCAAACAATACATAGAGAAAAATGTTTCACCCAAACAATACATCGAGTGCAGGTTTACATTCAGACAGCACCTTGTCAGTAACACTATCACTAGTCCATTTTTCTCTATGTATTGTAGAGGAACTAGAGATCAAATTGCCAACATTCGCTGGATTATGGAGAAAGCAAGAGAGTACCAGAAAAACATCTACTTCTGCTTCATTGACTATGCTAAAGCCTTTGACTGTGTGGATCACAACAAACTATCCTGGAGAAAAGGGCTGCTTTGCAGAGTGGACTCTGTTATACCCCGCTAAGGCCCCACCCCAAACCCTGCCCTCTCCCAGATCCACCCCCAAAGTCTCCAGGTATTTTCCAACCCAGACCTGGCAACCCTACCAGTAAGTCTTATCATTTCTGCCCTTCCACAAAGACTACAATCCATGGAAAGTGTGTTCCTACGCCTTCATTGCTTCCATTCCCTGCCTGCTTGTGTTTCCTACAGCGAAGAAGAAGAAGAGTTGGTTGCTAGGGACGCCAGCCTCCAACTGGGCCCTGGGGATCCCCCAAAATTACAGCCTCAAATTACAATACAGAGATCAGTTCCCCTGGAGGAAATGGATGCTTTGGAGGGTGGACTCTGTGGCATTGCACCCCACTGAGGACCCTAAGAGCATAAGAGAAGCCAGTGTTCAAGCAGGCCAATGGTCCATCCAGTCCAACACTCTGTCACACAGTGGCCAAAAATCCCAGGTGCCATCAGGAGGTACAGCAGTAGGGCCAGAACTCCAGAAGCCCCTCCCACCATTGCCCCCACCCAAGCACCAAGAATACAGAGCATCACTTAAGAACATACGAACATGAGAGAAGCCAATGTTGGATCAGGCCAGTGGCCCATCCAGTCCAACACTCTGTGTCACACAGTGGC
>NW_015176039.1:2075-38011 GCF_001447785.1 Gekko japonicus | reverse complement strand
GAACCGGCGGGATGGGGGGGGACTTACCACCTCCTCCTCTGCCTCCCCCCCCGTGAGTATCGCGGGTCCGCCCCTTGTGCTTATCTAATTCCTTCTTGAAGCTGGCCATGCTTGTAGCCGCCGCCACTTCCTGTGGCAGTGAATTCCACGTGTGAATCACTCTTTGGGTGAAGAAGGACTTTCTTTTATCGGTTCTAACCTGACCCTGTCCTCTCCACGCTCTCCCCCCAGATCTCCAGGACTTTTCCGACCTGGAGGTGGCACCAACCCTACTCCCATCCCCCACTGGTGACCAGGGGAGACCTAACAACCTGCCCACTTCCTATTGTAGAAGTCAACACTAAGTGATGCCCCTGCTGCAGTCATAAAGAGCCAGAGTCCAGGAGCACCTTCCAGACTAAGCAGATCTGTGGCAGGGCATATGAGCTTTTGTGAGACACGGCTCCCTTCTTCAGATAACTTCTCCTGCTGGCCTTCACCGGCCCTCCTCCTTCCTCCGTCATTCCCCAGCCACCGACCTGGGCGTGTGGCATGTGGCAGCCCCAGCGCCTTATAATCTCCTTTCCCTTCCCCGCCACAGACACCCAGTGAAGTAGGTGGGGCTGAGAGAGCTCTTTTGAGGACTGCTCTTGAGAGAACAGCTCCGAGAGAACTTGTGACTGACCCAAGGTCACACCAGCAGCTTAATTTATTTATTTTTATCCCACCCTCCCAGGCCTGGGCCGGCTCAGGCCAGCTTACAAACACAGTAAAACTCCGACAACACAATCACATAAATTAATAAATACAATATTAAAACTCAAACATAATAAAGTGCTAGCAATATTCCTCATTTAATGGTCAGCTCTTCGATCTTCCTCAGCGGTCTCGGGTGATTGGCTCAGGCAGTATTTAAGGGACCAATGGGTCAGGGTTCCACCAACATAGATATCAGTTGTTGGCAGTAGCGGTGTTAGTGATGTTAGTGGTGGTGGCTCCAAAAGCCTGGCATGTGGAGGAGAAGTGGGGAATCAAACCCAGGGAGGAGGAGGAGATTGGATTCATACCCTGCCCTTCACTACCCAAGGGAGTCTCAGAGCGGCTTACAAACTCCATTTTCTTCCCCTCCCCACAACAGACACCCTGTGAGGTCGGTGGGGCTGAGAGAGCTCTTGACAGAAACTGCTCTTTCAAGAACTGCTCTGACAGAACTATGACTTGCCCAAGGTCATCCAACAGCTGCAAGTGGAGGAGTGGGGAATCAAACCTGGGGAGGAGGAGGAGATTGGATTTATACCCCGCCCTTCACTACCCAAAGGTGTCTCAGAGCGGCGTACGAACTTCCCCTTCCCCTCCCCACAACAGACACCCTGTGAGGTAAGTGGGGCTGAAAGAGCTCTTGACAGAAACTGCTCTTTTTCAAGAACAGCTCATATCGGAACTATGGCTTGCCCAAGGTCATCCAGCAGGTGCAAGTGGAGGAGTGGGGAATCAAACCCGGTTCTCCCAGATTAGAGTCCGCACACTAACCACACCAAATTGTGTACACCAAACTGTGTACACCAAAAGACAGGGAGGGACCTCAGTGAGGTCCAATGCAGTTAGTGTGAGCCAGCTCACAATTTTTTAGCCTCCAGCTCACATTTTTTTGTCTGCGCTCAGGAAGGGAGGGCTCCAGAGCAAACTGATTCATGCAGCAGCCAAATCGCTCGCTCTCAACATTAACACCAGTAGCTCACCAAAGATAATTTTTGCTCACAAGACTCCACAGCTTAGAGGGAGCGTTGGTCCAATGCCAGAGAGCCCACCCTCCAAAGCATCCATTTTCTCCAGGGGGGACCGATCTCTGCAGTCTGGTGCAATGCTCCCTCTAAGCTATGGAGTCTTGTGAGCAAGAATCCTACTTGGTGAGCCAGTGGCATTAAAAGTTGTGAGTGAGCCATTTGGCCGTTGCATAAATGAGTTTGCTCTGGAGCCCTCCTCCCTGAGCTAAGAAGAAGAAGAAGATTGGATTTATACCCGGCCCTTCACTACCCAAGGGAGTCTCAGAGCGGCTGACAAACTCCTTTCCCTTCCCCTTCCCCCAACAGACACCCTGTGAGGTAGGTGGGGCTGAGAGAGCTCCTGACAGAAACGGCTCTCTTTCAAGGACAGCTCTGACAGAACCATGGCTTGCCCAAGGTCATCCAGCAGCTGCAAGTGGAGGCGTGGGGAATCGCACCCGGTTCTCCCAGATTAGAGTCCAGGCACTTAACCACGACACCAAACTGGCTGAGATGTGTGAGCTGGAGGCTAAAAAAATCTGTGAGCTAGCTCACACTCACTCGGCTTAGAGGGGAACACCCGGCCTGGTGATCAGATGTACCTCCAGGGGATCCCCAGGTCCCACCTGGAGGCTGGCATCCCTATAAATGAGGATGAAGCCTGGAGGTGGACAGGGACCTCAGCCCGGGGCCAGTGCCCAAGCCCCACCCTCCCTAGGCTCCACCCCCCCAAATCTCCAGGTCTTTCCCAACCCAAAGCTGGCAACCCAGAGCCTGCAAGCTAGCTGGGCTCCCCTCCTTTGCTTCCCACGCCTTCTGCACACACACCCCTGCATCGAGAGGCTCCGCCCCTCCCCGGCTCCTCCCATTCCTAGCGCGGGGGTGGGGGGTGTTGTGTGACGCCAGAGCCCTCCTTCGCCTGGCCCCACTCCCCCCCCCGGCGGCTGCAGACCGCGATGGCGGCGCCCGGCCGGCGGTGAAGGATGCGGCTGACTCGCAAGCGGCTCTGCTCGGCGCTGCTGGCCGCCTACTTGCTCTTCTCCCTCTACGCCGCCTACTGCGTCTTCCTGAAGCCCCGCCGCGCCGCTCCTCCTGCTGTGGCTGCAGCTGCCCGGGCCGGCCAGAGGGAGAAGCAGGGGCGGGCAGGTAAGGCACACCTGGGGGATGCGGAGCAGCTGCCTGACGGTCCCTCGCCCCCCCCCCCCACCCCACGCCCTTGGAGAAAGGAAGGTGCTTTGCATGCCCATCTGGGCTTTTTTCTGCAGGGCACTGGCTGCTCTTCCTGTGTGTGTGTCTGTGTGTTGTGTGCAATGCTCCCGCTAAGCTAGCTCACCGTTTTTGAGCCTCCAGCTCACAGGGATCCAGGCTTAGAGGGAGAATTGCACGCCACACACACACACACACACACACAACACCAATGCTCCCTCTACCCAACGACCAACATTCGAGTTGTGAGTGAGCAATTGGGTACTGCATCAATTCGCTTGCTCTGGAGCCCTCCTTCCTGAGCTGGGACAAAAATGCGTGAGCCGGAGGCTTAAAAACGGTGAGCTAGCTTAGCGGGAGCATTGCACGCAACCCACACACAAAACACAAACACACACACACACACACACACAAGAAGAGCAGCCAAAGGCCCATCCAGTCCAACAGTCTGTGTCACACAGGGGTCAGAAATATCAGGTGCCCTCAGGAGGTCCAGCAGTGGGGCCAGGAGACTAGAAGCCCTCCCATTGTTGCCCCCCCCCCCAGCACCAAAAATAGAGTGCATCACTTGTCCCAGCCTGAGAGTTCCTATCTATACCTTGTGGCTATTAGCCCCTGATGGACCTCTGCTCCATAAGTTTACCCAATCCCCTCTTGAAGCCGTCCATGCTTGTAGCCGCCACCTCCTGTGGCGGTGGATTCCATGTGTGAATCACTCTTTGAGTGAAGAAGGACTTCCTTTTATCTGTTCTAACCCAACTGCTCAGCAATTTCATGGAGTGCCCACAAGTTCTTGTATTGTGACAAAGGGAGAAAAGTACCTCTTTCTCTACCTGCTCTATCCCATGCATAATCTTATAAACCTCGATCATGTCACCCCTCAGCTGTCGTGTCTCCAAGCTAAAGAGCCCCAAGTGCTTTAACCTTTCTTCATTTCTTCCTGTTGTGTGTGTGTGTTGTGTGCAATGCTCCCTCTAAGCTATGGATCTCTGTGAGCAAAAATTCTACTTTGTGAGCTACCGCCATTAAAGTGGGGAGCGAGCGATTTGGCTGCGGTATCCATTAGTTTGCTCTGGAGCCACCCTTTCGAATTACAATGCTGTTCTTTCGCATTCTGGTGCCGGAGAAGACTCTTGAGAGTCCCTTGGACTGCAAGGAGATCGAATCAGCCAATCCTAAAGAAAATCAACCCTGACTGTTCCCTGGAAGGCCAGATACCGAAGCTGATGCTCAAATACTTTGGCCACCAAATGAGAAGGGAGCCCTCATTGGAGAAGACCCCGATGCTGGGAAAGATTGAAGGTCAAAGAAGACGGGGATGGCACGGGATAAGATGGTTAGACAGTTTTATCAATGCAACGAATATGAATTTGAGCAAGCTCTGGAGGACGATGGAGGACAGGAAGGTCTGGCATGATGTGGTCCACGGGGTCGCGAAGAGTCAGACTCGACTATGCGGCTGAACAACAACAAAGTATTTCATCAGATCTCAGAAGCTAAGCCGAGCTGGTACTCGGATGGGCGACTGAACAACAACAGGAACCATCCTTCCTGAGCTGAGACAAAAAATGTGTGATCCAAAGGCTAAAAAACTGTGACCTAGCTCACACTAACTCAGCTTAGAGGGAACACTGGTTGTGTGGGGTGTGTGAGTGTGTGTGTATTGAAACAATGATAGAATTTCCCATTGGGAACAATGGGAAATGCTGGAATGCCCATTGGACAGAATGGGAGTTTTTTTAAAAAAAATTAAAATTATTTTCTCAGGAAAAAAGGTGGGATATAGAAGGGGGAAAGGTGGTGAGGGAAAAATAAAAATTCATCAGGTTTGTCAAATATTATGAGTTGTCACGTACAACAGTAAAGGTCAGATGGATTACCAAATGTATTACATATTTCAAATACAGAAGCAGACATTAAAACATCAATATTACAGAATTTGGGGATAGATTCTCTGTTAAAGAATAAACAAGAGCTTTCCTAAGGTTAGCAAGAATCGATTAACGATAAAAGAAATTACATCTTTAACAAATGAACGAGCTACTGTGCTAAAAGTATATCATTGTAAAAACCTTAATATTTTCTTAATTGTTTATCTAAATCCAAATTTTGTTCTTCCTGATGATTTAACTGCTAGTGGAATACAGAATAAAGTATTGGAACTATAATCAATTTCATCACCTTTAATATGATATTTAGGTGATTCCAGAACTTTAAAAAGTTAATTATTCCCATTGTATGCGTGATAAGCTTGCCATTTCTGCTGAAATTCTTTCAGTGGTCTTTTGTTTATATAATTGGTTAGTTTTGCCAATATTGCATACTCAGCTAGTTTTTCTTTCCAGATCTCTATCGTAGGACAGTCTTCCGGCTTCCATTTCATTGCAAATATTACTCTGGCAGCTGTCAATATATATCTAAGTAGGTCTTGTGTGGTTCTATCTATATTATCTGGTAGGATTCCCAGTAACATAGTCTCTGGTTTCATCAGGAATTTGGTTTTAAAAATATTTTTAATTTCTTCATGTATATTTTTCCAGTATCTTTTTGTCTTGTTGCAAGTTCACCACATATGATAAAAGGTGCCATCTTCTTTTTTACATTTCCAGCAAGCCCCTTTGTAATTCTTGTCCATCTTTGCAGTATCTTTTGGGGTGATGTACCGATTGCAACAGCACAGACATTTTGATGCAGTCATTCAGAGCAAAGAGGTGTCACTTATCATACACTGTTAAATAAACAAAACATTGCAAGAGTGCTACTGTTTTAAGCATGTTTTTATTTTAAGTAAAAAAAAAACCCCTCTGTGTTTGTATCCTTTATAAAGTTTATATCTCCGCTATCTGGCATTACCTTTTATGAAAACCAACATACAACATTAGTACCGTGCACAGATGGTTATAACATATCATAAATAATTTATATTTTTTGAAAAATATGTTTACAATAATTTGTACATATATAATAAATCATCTTAATCAAAAATATCAAAAATCATCTCCAAGAATCTCAAAAGTTATTGTACAACCTTTAATAATAGTCCTCCTCTGTTAAATAAAGTTTCAAGAGGGAGGACTCCTTAAAGAGGAAGACACGAGCACATGTTATAAAGAGACTTTAAGGAGTCCTCCCTCTTGAAACTTTATTTAACAGAGGAGGACTATTATTAAAGGTTGTACAATAGCTTTTGAGATTCTTGGAGATGATGTTTGATATTTTTGATTAAGATGATTTATTATATGTGTACAAATTATTGTAAAAATATTTTTCAAAAAATATAAAATTATTTATGATATGTTATAATCATCTGTGCACGATACTTGTTGTATGTTGGTTTTCCTACTTACCGTGGGTCCTTGTTTGGTTTTGTGAATTACCTTTTATGACACACGTGGTCTGGCCCAACAAGGTCTCATTTATGTCAGATCCGGCCCTTATAACAAATGAGTTTGAAACCCCTGCTCTAGGCGGATCCTGTGGAAGGTCAGTAGTTCAGCGGTTCGAGACCCGAGTGTGCCGCAAGACAGGGTGAGCTCCTGTCTCTAGTTCCAGCTCCTGCCAACCTAGCAGTTCGAAAGCAAGAAATTGCAAGTAGATAAATAGGGACCACTTCGGTGGGAAGGTAACAGCGTTCTGTGCGCCTTGGTGTTTAGTCATGCCGGCCACATGACCACGGAAACGTCTTCGGACAGCGCTGGCTCTTCGGCTTTGAAACGGAGATGAGCACCGCAACCCTAGAGTCGGATTCGACTGGCTTTCGAGCAAGGGAACCTTTACCTTTACCTTTAGGCGGATCCTGCATTGAGCAGGGGGTTTGGCTAGATGGCCTCTATGGCCCCTTCCAACTCTGACTCTATGAGCTGGAAAGAATGGGGAGGGGAACTGATCACTGAAGAAACACATTACAGAGCATCATGACTGGCCCTGGCTTCTTGGTATGTGTTTGTAAAAGTAGTATTCTTAACACTGTTAGCAAGGTATGCACTGTGGGGGATGCAATCTGGAATGTTTAGAGTTCTCTAGTTAATCTCTCAGCAACCCATGCAAAGAAGTCTCCATCTTTTATACTCAGGGCATTTTATTTTGGAAGCGGAAGACTGGAACCCTTGGGAAGTCGATGAGAAAAATAGTTTGCAACAGAACTCTGCCAGTAGTCTGCAGCTTTTAAAAGAGAAGAAACTGCGACAGGAACCAACAGACCTCAGAGTACAAATCTGGGGGAAAGCTGCTATTGGTACGTATTTGCACACAGTAATATGAGCGCTGCTTCTGAAGTATTTCTGCTCCTGATTTCAGCGAGAACAGGTTTAGTATGGTCCTTTTGAGTTCAGTAGAATTGGTGTAGTGGTTAAGTGCGCAGACTCTAATCTGGGAGAAGTGGATTTGATTCCCCTGTCCTCCACTTGCAGCTGTTGGATGACCTTGGGCAAGCCGTAGTTCTCTCACAAGCAGTCCTCGAAAGAGCTCTCTCAGCCCCACCTACCTCACAGGGTGTCTGTTTTGGGGAGGGGAAAGGAAAGGAGATTGTAAGCCACTGAGACTCCAAGTGAAGGGCGGGGTGTAAATCCAATCGCTGCTTCTTCTTACTTTCTAATAAATATGTTTAGGATTTAACATCATGGGCTGTGATCTTAAGCGCACTTGTCTAGAAGTAAATCCCGTTAACTTTAGGATTATGGGTGTTAATTATCAGTTTCTCTTGGGCAATAGGGCATAACATTTGTTATACTTGTTCAAAATTTAATTATATTGGATACTATATCTATCTATCTATCTATCTATCTATCTATCTATCTATCTATCGTACTGCTGTATCTGTTATTATGGTGCTACTTATATGAGTTAAAGCAATGTCAGTCTGTCTGTCTTTCTATCTATCTAATTTTCTATCTATCTAATTATCTATCTAATTATCTATCGATCACTGCTCATACAGCAACATCCTTGAGCAGAAAACAAAACAAAACAATGCCTTACTAAGTATTATGATTCTGATATTCAATTATTGCCCCTGTAAAATTTTGCCAGAGAAGAAGTAACAGGATCGTTTATGTCCAATAATAGCCACATCACCCATGCCTTCGTACCGTCAAATGCTTTATTTATTTAAAGCCCTCAGGCATGTCAAATAGAGGACACCCCATGATCATATGTTCAATAGTTTCAACTTTGTCTCATCATGAGCATCTACAAGTTTTATTTTGTCTTTATTGATTTTGGGATTTTTACCATGCCCTCCCCTGCACAGAGTTCTGTTTAAATGTGACGTTGTTTTTTATATCTGCCCTCCAAAACCTGCCGGAGGAAGGGCATTCCTCTTTGCCATAGTGAAAGCTCTTCTGAGCGTTGGTATGGTCAGACGGTAAAAATACTCCGGCAGTTGCATCAGAAAGGCAATACCCAAATAAGATACCTACCGAGCATTCCCTACGAGCTCAGGCAGATGTACTATTAATATCCAGTTTCTTAATACGCACTTTAATTAACCAATTTATTTCTTTGGTCTCTGTAATCTTAACCGTATCATTTGTTATTCCTAGACATTTCCTTTTCTTTTCCAATAAATGATCCCATTGGCTGCTGGAGAGCCAGTTTGGTGTCGTGGTTAGGCGCGCGGACTCTAATCTGGGAGAACTGGGTGTGATTCCCTGCTCCTCCGCATGCAGCCAGCTGGGTGGCCTTGGGTCAGTCACAAGTTCTCTCAGAGCTGTTCTCTCCAGGGCAGTTCTCTCAGAGCTCTCTCACCTACCTCCCTGGGTGTCTATTGTGGGGAGGAGAATCAAAATAATAAATAAGTGTCCCTAATTATTGAATTGCCAGTGATGTTTTCATAGGCCTTTACCTGTGGCAGCATATCTTTGAAAGTCCGCTTGAGCCTGCAGATGTGTCAGCCCAGTGGAGAGAAGGAAGACTAAAAGTGGGGACGTCATTCTTCAGGTACTGGTTGTGCGATGCCACTTCGCCACTTAGACCACAGCCTTGTGAATGTTAACTCTGTACATGAATGGAATTTTGCAAACATAATTTTCATGGAAGAGCCAATATGGTAGACAGGATTCTTCTTGCATTGTCTGCCGTGTGCCCCCTAGATACAGGAAAAGCAGACACTGTATTAAAAGCATGCCACTTTCTAGATAGCAGAGCATTAGGATGGAGAGGGCAAAAGGGACTGCGGTAAGAACAGGGTTGTAGACGCTGGCGTTGGGTTCCTGTTGAAAAGGTCCACACGTGCAAGGAGGGAGGCAATTTTGGGTGATTCCTCCTGGAGTGTTTAGCTTGCAGTACGGTGTGGTATGTGCCTGTGCAGCAAGCGGTGCATACACACACACACACACCATGCATTTATGCCTGCATGGCAAATTTTAGGGTTAGGCCCAATGTTCCCTCTAAGCTGTGGAGTCTGGTGAGCAAAAATTCTACTTTGCGAGCTACTGGCACTAAAGCTGTGAGCGAGCCATTTGGTGATTGCATAAATTAGTTTGCTCTGGAGCCATCCTTCCTGAGCTGAGACAAAAATGTGTGAGCAGGAGGCTAAAAACCTTTGAGTCTAGCTCACACTAACTCTGCTTAGAGGGAACACTGGTTAGGCCATTAAGAATGGACATTGGCACCCTGACCTGGATAGCCCAGGCAAGCCTGATCTTGTCAGATCTCAGAAGCTAAGCAGGGTCGACCCTGGCAAGTACTTGGATGAGAGACCTCCAGGGAATACCAGAGGCGGGAGGAGGGGGCAGGCAGATGTGCTATTAATATCCAATTTCTTAATACGCATTTTAATTAACCAATTTATTTCTTTGGTCTCTGTAATCTTCACCGTATCATTTGTTATTCCTAGACATTTCCTTTTCTTTTCCAATAAATGATCCCATTGGCTGCTGGAGAGCCAGTTTGGTGTCGTGGTTAGGTGCGCAGATTCTCATCTGGGAGAACCGGGTTTGATTCCCCACTCCTCCATTCTCAGCTGCTGGATGACCTTGGGCAAGCCACAGTTTTGGCACAGCTGTGTTCTTGAAGAAGATCGGTTTCTGTCAAGAGCTCTCTCAGCCCCACCTGCCTCACAGGGTGTCTGTTGTGGGGAGGGGGAGGGAAAGGAGTTTGTAAGCCGCTCTGAGACTCCTTCGGGTAGTGAAGGGCCAGGGTATAAATCCAATCTCCTCCTCCTTCTCCTTCTTCTTGGGTCAGTCACAGTTCTCTCAGAGCTGTTCTCTCAAGGGCAGTTCTCTCAGAGCTCTCTCAGCCCCACCTGCCTCACAGGGTGTCTGTTGTGGGGAGGGGAAGGGAAAGGAGTTTGTAAGCCGCTCTGAGACTCCCAAGTGAAGGGTGGGGTATAAATCCAATCTCCTCCTCCTCCTCCTCCTCTTCTTCTTCTTCTTTTCAGCCACCTCTTTGAATCTCTTCCCGGCCCCCAGCAGGGGTCAGTCACCAGAGGTCGCCATGACCTCCAGATGTACTCACATGCACACAGACACATGCACATATGACCCCCCCCCAAAAAAAAATACAAAACAAGAAGAATTTACATTGGCAGACTCCATATCTGCCGGAGAAACTGTACAATGCTTTGGTGTTTCAGAGAACAAGACGTAGAGCACAACCCCTAAGCACAACCAACCAAACAACAGTCCAGCAACAGCTGTGTTGATATGAAATGCCTCTCTGGTCGGTTCTGTTGTGTTTTTTATCATTGTGATCCTGCTGTTGTTTTTCACAGCTTCATCACCGGTCCATCTGTAGTCCCCGGGTACTTCTCCGTAGAATCTTCCAATGTGGTTCTAGTGCTGAATGGCCGAGAGGAAGGAAAGATCTCTTACGCCACTCAGTGGCTTCATTATGCACAGACATTAATACAAACTCACAAGCTGCTGCACCTTGCGGTTGTGTTGCTCGGCAGCGAACAGTGCAGAAACGAATGGATTTACCCATATTTGAAAAGCTACGGAGGGTTTGTGGAATTGCTTTTCTTGGTCTATGACAGCCCCTTGGTGAACGAAGAAGATATCTTCCAGTGGCCTTTGGGAGTAGCCACGTAAGTGCTTGATACAATCAGGGATATGTTTTTAAAACGTTATTTTTATTACGTTTATGTACTGCCTTTCTGTTTGCTGTGTCTGTTTACTCAAACCTACAGTTAATTAAGACAGAATGCATTTGGAAGGCTTCGTGTGATTTGTGTTCCAAATCAAAATCAAGCAGGCTGTAGCACTAAATTATAATTAAGACTGCTGGTTTTCTGTAGTTTCTGCCAGTTTGGTGTAGTGGTCAGGAGCGCAGACTCTAATCTGGGAGAACTAGGTATGATTCCCCACTCCTCCACATGCAGCTGCTGGGGTGACCTTGGGTCAGTCACAAGTTCTCTCAGAGCTGTTCTCTCAAGGGCAGTCCTCGAAAGAGCTCTCTCAGCCCCACCTACCTCACAGGGTCTGTTGTGGGGAGGGGAAGGGAAGGAGATTGTAAGCCTCTCTGAGTGCAGGCTGGGGGATAAATCCCATCTTCTTCTTTTTCTGATTACATTATAGAAAATATAAAAATGAAGGCCAAATGCATTATTGAATTAAGGGTTAATTTTTAAAAGAAAGAGTTTCATTTAAACTTGACCTGGTTGCCCTAGGCATGGGCACGATCCTAAAAAAGGCAGTTCGATTTGGGGTTCGGAGCAGCCCGTGAACCCCAAACCAAACAGGCCCCACCCAAACCAGTCCGGCGAGTTCGGTTCCCCCTTTCTCCCGGCTGTGGCTTGCTGCAGCCGAGAGAAAGGGGGAGTGGGGCTCGCCCGGGAAAGGACTTTATTTAACCCTTTGGTTTTGCTCCCCTCTTCGAAGCAGTGGGGGGGCACAAAGGGTTAAATGACTCCCACTGCCAGCCATTTAAACCTAAGAGCCCACACAGCTAAGCTGTTAGGTTTAAATGGCTCCAAGCCATTTAACCCTTCGGTTTTGCTTCCCTCTTCGAAGCAACAGGGAAGAAACAAACAAAGGGTTAAATGGCTCCCACTGCCAGCCATTTAAACCTAAGAGCTGAACAGCGGACCCCACACAGCTGAGCTGTTAGGTTTAAATGGCTGACAGCCATTTAACCCTTCGGTTTTGCTCCCTGCTGCCTCGGGGGAGGTAGAAAAAACGAAGGGTTAAATGGCCGGCACAGCTCAGCTGCTAGATTTAAACGACTGGCCCCGAACAGCCGAGCCAAACCAGCCAAAAGTCTGGTAAATGTTCAGGGAATGCGCCTTCCCCGAACGTCATCATCATCGTCTTTATTATAATGTTCCATTTATTAATTGCCTATCCCCACAGTGGTGGGGCTCTAGGCGATGTACAAAATTCCAAAACCATATCCAGCAGTATACCGTAATTAAAAGCAAGCCGCAAGAATTTTTGCAGTTCCCTCCCATATCTGGTCTGTGCATGCTCCGCAACTACAGGGGGAGAATAAGTTCCATAAGGAATAGGGATCCAGGTAGGGTGCCAGCCATGATGTCGACCGTTCCTGTCTGGCTTACGGGCCCTGCAGAACTGCATAAGATCCCACAGGGCCCTGATGTTATTTGGCCGAGGGTAGTGCCACGAGGTTGGGGCCAGGGCCAAAAAGGCCCAGGCGGTGGTCGAGGATGGCCTGACGTCTCTAGGGCCAGGGACTGCCACCAGGCTGTTCTGTGAAGAGCGTGATGCTCTCCTGGGGGGTGTAACGGAGGAGGAGGTCCCGCAGATACGCCGGTCCCAGACCGCTCAAGGCCTTAAAGGTCAAAACCAAAACCTTGGACTTGACTCGGTGCTCCGTCGATTCCCGAGCTCCGAACCGGCCCAAGTTTGGCCCGAATTTTAGCTCGTGAGCCAGTTCGCACCCATCTCCGGTTGCCACATCCTTTCAGCAGGGCACACTTAACTCGGCGAAGTAGGAAGTCAACTCCGAAGGAGTGAAAGCCAAAATCAGCTGTATAATGACGACAAGAAGGTGAATATAGATCAGCAAGGGGAAGACTGAAGAAAATGACAGTGGGGGAACACGGAGAACGGTTGAAGAGGGTGGGGGGGAAACACTGGTAAGTTGGGGTAGAGGGCGAGCCACTAAAAGGGCGATCCTAAACAGAATCGCATTCTTCTAAACCCACTGTCAGGCTCTCCCGTGAATTTTACAGCTCGCCTGCCATGGAGAGAGGGGTTCCCCTCTCTTTGATGTGGAGCCCAGGGGTCATTTCCTGCAGGAGCGCACAGGAGCGGAGCTCCGGCAGTAAAGAGCCCAGGGGGCGGGCACATGCAATAAGCCCCACCCCCTGCTCCCAGCAGCCCTCAGTCAGAGCAAGAAGAAGCCAGGTAAGTTGCAGAGCCCCCCTCCCAGACCCTTGGTCAGGTTTTATTCAGGTACAAGCTCTCCCTCCTCTGTGAGGACAGATCTGCGCGTTCCCCCTCCCAATAGCTAGCAATCCAAAACAGTCCAGTGGCACCTTTAAGACCAAGTTCTATTCAGGTACAAGCTCTCCCTCCTCTGCGAGGACAGATCTGCACGTTCCCCACCACCACCCAATAGCTAGCAATCCAAAACAGTCCAGTGGCACCTTTAAGACCAAGTTTTATTCAGGTACAAGCTCTCCCTCCTCTGCGAGGACAGATATGCACGTTCCCCACCACCACCCAATAGCTAGCAATCCAAAACAGTCCAGTGGCACCTTTAAGACCAAGTTTTATTCAGGTACAAGCTCTCCCTCCTCTGCGACCCCCCCCCAATAGCTAGCAATCCAAAACAGTCCAGTGGAGCCTGAGCGGTGGGTGTTGCCTTCTGACACACTTCTAGTGATGTCAGGGGGTGTGGCCTATGCAAATGAGTTATGCTAATGAGCCCCTGCACCTCTTTTTCCTACGAAATGACCCCTGGTGGAGCCAAATGTCCCAGCGTCTTACTTGTTTTTTATTCTGTTTCCTTGTGATATAGAGGCTACGTGTCTGGGGGATAGGCAACTGTTAGTTTTGGCGGGAGGGATGCTCCGAGACGAATGCGTGTTTAATGGGGGGGTAGTCAGCTGTTAGTTCTGGCGGGCGAATACTGTGGGGTGATTGGGTCCTGAACTTTATTGCTTCTCCTTGAAACCACTATATCTGTAACCTTCTTGTGATCATCATTAGTTCTGACAAAGGACTTTTCCAGAATGGTATCTATCAACGATCTCAATAAAGTTAGCTTCCTACAGACTGGCTGTTGTTGAGAACTGATTTAACCGGGTTTCTGACACCCAGTGACTTTAATGTATTTAGAAGTGCATAAGATTGCACTGTAGATCAAGCATGGCACATTGCACCCTGAATGTACAAATAGCTCAAAACCAGTGCATTCGCTTTTCATTTAAGCAAGCCATCCTACCTGCTGTTTTTCTTTACAATTACAGGTACAGAAATTTTCCTGTGGTGGAACCCAGCTGGTCGATGCTTCACAATCCACGGTCGTACCAGTGTAACTTTTTAGGAACGATTTATAAAAACTCTTCCAGAGAGATCCTAATGCAAGTCCTGAGGCAAAGCGGGCTGGATAAAATGTGTTGGATTTCTGCCAGAGAAGAGTGAGTACTATAGTTCACCACCAAAAGAATGTTCGTAGGTTGCTACCGTTCCAGTAGAACACGTCAACAAATTATGCGGAATAGATTTCAACAAGCAAAAGGAGAGCGTTCACAGAAATCTTGGGGCCAAGACCAAAAATGGAATATGTGCACAGTTTGACATAATGTGCACTCAAACGCAATTCGATTTGATTTATTAGACTTATATCTAGGGTTATGAACAACATTTATAAGATTTACATTGCTTTTCTAAAACTTTACAAAATTGCAACAATTTGTCCAACATTCTCACTTATACAATATTGTAAAAAAGTCCACCTAGTCCAACATAATGAGTACCTGGTTGTGAACTCATTTCAACTTGACAGTCTTCCTCAGATGTAATCCTATATTTAAAGGAGGTGTCAGCGTCTTAATCCAGCTCGGTATTGTAAATTCTTAATTTCCTTCATAATATCCTGGAATAAACCCTAATCAATACAATTTCTTGCTTTCGAACTGCTAGGTTGGCAGGAGCTGGAACTAGAGACGGGAGCTCACTCCGTCATGCGGCACCTGGGTCTCGAACCGCTGAACTACCGACCTTCCACAGCCTGCAGTTCAGCGTCTTAACCACTTGAGCCACCGCAGCTCCTGTCTAGTATATCTTATACACATACAAAAACCTAAAGTACATTGTATCTACTAATAGAAAAGTCTACAGCTACAAAGACCTATTCCAACACCATAGACTCTCTTGCTCCTGATAAAGAACTGATGAAAGTTGCAACAGTCGTAAATGATGAAAGATGCAGCAGGCTGCTATATTCTCCACAAAGAGTACTTCAGCAGGCATCAAAGGAGGCATGAGAAATGCAGCAGGCGGTTGTATTTCCCACACAAAGTGTTTCAGCAAGCGTCAAAGCAAGCAACACGCCTCCTCGGCAAAAATTGTGCGTTTTGACAAATCCTTCTTCAGGCAGACATATTTTCCTGGAACTGAATAACAATATTGTCATATTGTATGTTGAATTACTCTTTGTGGAGAATATACAGCCTGCTGCATCGTTCATCATTTATGACGTTCGCAACTTTCATCAGTCCTTTGTCAGGAGCAAGATAGTCTACAGCGTTGGAATAGGTCTTTGTAGCTGTGGACTTTTCTATTAGTTGATACAATGCACTTTAGGTTTTTGTATGTGTATAAGATATACTAGAGTCCTTATTGCAAGTAAATCAATATACGAAGATGCAAGTACATATTAGTAGAAGTGTGTTTTGTTCTATCACGGTGTTTCTTTATGGCTGTCTAACCGCAAGCGGGCTCGGGGCGGGTCACAGCATTTCCATCAACAACATAATAACAATAAGACACCAGAGTTTAAATAGGAACAAACAAAATTTACATGAAAAGATAAAATTTGTCGTTGAGTTTCAGTCCAGTCAGATCGATAGCCGCTAGCCAAGGCAGATTCGTAGTGTCTCCTGCAATGATGTTCTGTTGGCCTCTGTGAGTAGGGCAAATTGTTTGAGCAATGCAAGCACTGCAGCGGTGGGGGCCGGTATGTTTGGACGACTGCCACCCCGGCCAAAGGCCTGGCGGAACAGCTCCGTTCTACAGGCCCTGCGGAATTGTAGTAGATCCGCAGGGCCCCAATTTCAACTGAAGAAGAAGAAGAGATTGGATTTATACCCCGCCCTTCACTCGGCGTCTCAGAGCGGCTCTCCCTTCCCCTCCCCACAACAGACACCCTGTGAGGTAGGTGGGGCCCATCTGAGAGAGCTCTTTCCAGAACAGTCCTTGAGAGAACAGCTCTGAAATAACTTGTCACTGACCCAAGGTCACACCAGCAGCTGCAAGTGGAGGAGTGGGGAATCAAAGCCCGTTCTCCCAGATTAGAATCCGCACACTTAACCACTACACCAAACTGGGACCATGTTCCACCAGGTTGGGGCTGGGGCAGAGAAATCCCTGCCCTCGTCGAGGTTAAGTGGATGTCTTTCGGGCTGGGGACTACCAGTAGAGGTTGCTCTGCAGAGTGTAAAGCTCTCCGGGGCACATACGGGGAGAGACGGTCCTGTAGGTATGTTGGTCCCTGGCCGCATAGGGCTTTAAAGGTCAGTACTATGAGTGGAATTTCTTTGCCCTCTAGGTATGCTTCTGTGGCGTCCTCTCTTTAGGGAGGACTGGTTTTCCCTTTAAATGTGCTCTTTGCTTTTGTAAACGGGGTAGATTCGGCTGCCACCAGGAATTTAAGGATTTCCAAACCTCCTCTCTGTTTCATTTGCTGGTAAGGTGACTTAGAGTCAGGGCTTTTCAGGGATCTATGTGGTCCTGAGGAAAGACAGAACTAAATTCGGGGATAAACTTGAACAAAAGATGATTTATTGAAGTAAGAACAAAATATGAGGTTGGTTATTCTGTAAGTAGCTTGGATAAAGGGACTTGAAAATATGTCTATCAAATGTATCACACACACAGTCTTTTTTCCTTTACTTTTTGTTTGTTTTGACACAACATTGGTCTCTCTCAATCACTCTAGTCTACTAACCATGCACTCCAACCAAGCATTTAAAGGCACGCACACACTCATAAAACAAGGAATCATTACAGCTTCTCTCTAAATATTGAGAAACTGCTTGAGATACTGATTTCTGAAATTCAGAGCGCTGTTAGATACTGTTTTAGGATTAAATCCTGAGACTAATTAGGATCTTTTGCTGTATGCATCATTTGAAGAGAAGTATATTTTCAGTCCCCTCTTCTATTCCCAGGTGGTGGCCTCAAGAAACCAATGAAAGCCTTCAGAAATATCAAGACGCACTGCTCCAGAGCGATCTCACGTTATGCCCTGTGGGTGTAAATACGGAATGTTACAGAATTTATGAGGCGTGTTCGTTCGGCTCTGTCCCCGTTGTGGAAGATGTCATGACACCAGGAAATTGTGGGAATTCGTCTGTCAACCACAACGCTCCACTGCAGTTATTAAAGACTACGGGAGCCCCCTTCATCTTTATTAAAAACTGGAAAGAACTCCCTGCTGTTTTAGAACAAGAGCAAAATATGACATTGCAACAAAAGATTCAAAGAAGAAAAAGGCTCATGGAATGGTATCGGTCTTTCAAAGCACAAATGAGACAAAAATTTGTTGGTACATTGGAAAATGCATTTTTACCTAAGGATAAAGGTGGTTAATTGTTACTCTGAAATGTCATTTCTTATGGCCTTTCAATGGAAATTTACGCTGGCTTTAAAACAAACAAACAAATCCTTTGAAAACAGAGTTTTTCTCAGCAGCTTTTTTCCGTAAGTGCAGGTATGTTCCTAAGTGTGAAAACAGATATGGCTGAATTGTAGGAAAGCTACACGAGGGCCAGTTTCCTCTAACTCATTGTGGAACACCCATTTCTGGAAACACTTTCAGGGGGGGGAAATACCCTTTTCTGTATCTTTTACTTACTATTTGTGGTGGGGAGATTTTGCCCCATAAATCTAGTACCATTAAAATACCATTTAATGATGGTGTTTTTCTTTATCCCCATGCCAAGAAGAAATGGTGAAACACAATAGTCTTAAAGTGAACTGGGGCAATTTTAGAAGAACTGGTACCACCAAGGAAATACACAAGAATAACTTAGGTCTCCCTCATGAGATTTCGATACCTGAGGCAATGACGGAAGGGTTGAGTTGTTTCCCTCAGTAAAGGATTTCAGTATATCTCTTCTCGTATTCTAGTGAATTTGAATGTCCAGTACTTACTGGAAATAAAGGCAACACTAAGGACACCGTGGGATTTTCATTTGGATTTTTCAGACATGAAACGGAAGTGTCAAGTGAGCAAAATGGAAAATGTATCCAGCAATGTTTTCCTTGCAAAAAAAATTAGTAGAACTTCCTGCTAAGCAGGAGTCTTGCGATTTATCTGTTAAGCATAGTGTAAGGAATCTTGTCTTTTCAGAAACCATCGTATCCAGGTGGTCAGCCGTGTTGGTCTGAAGCGGTAGAACAAATTTATTTTATTTATTTTTAAGTTCCATTTATACCCCGCCCTCCCCGCTACGCGAGCTCAGGGCGGCTTACAAAGAGGCACAAGCCAATATAAAACATATTTAAAACCATTTAAAATCATTACAGTACAGTAACATTAATATTAACAAAAGTGCTCTAGATGTTCTACCATGATATTCCACAGATGGCATATTACAACTGCTCTATTACACTGCTCTACCTACTCAGCGTCATCTGTTCCGGGAAACGCTGATATTCCTTCTTCCAGGGCCGGGTTATGATGGAACAGTAGTGATGGTAGTGGCGGCTCCTACTCATACGCCTGGTGGAAGAGCTCCGTCTTACAGGCCCTGCAGAACTGTGCAAGGGCCCGCAGGGCCCGGATCTCCTCCGGGAGCTCGTTCCACCAGGTAGGAGCTACCACCAAGAAAGCCCTAGCCCTGGTAGCGGCCAGCCTGGCCTCTTTGGGACCTGGCATTGCCAGGAGGTGTTGCGTCCCAGACCATAGTGCTCACGGGGGAACATATGAAGAAAGGCGGTCCCTTAGGTAAGCTGGACCCCGACCATCTAGGGCTTGGTATGAGCTTTCGTGTGCAAAACACACTTTTTCAAATACATTGGAATGGCAGGTAAGGTTCGGACTTCTAGCCAGAGAATGAACAGCAGATTAACATGTAACGTCACGATGCAAAGTGAAAACTAAATAACAACATGCTACTTAGTTTTCACTTTGCATATCTCGAACATCGTTATGTTACATGTTAATCTGCTGTTCAGAAATTATCAGCTTTGCCACTCTTATATATTTGGGAATCTTAAAAGAGTGATTCTATACACAGCAAGACATTCTTCAGTTACTCAGATTTCTCCTGCTACCTAAATACGATCAGTGCAAAGCATGGAAACTGAATGACTCTATGTAAAAATCAGCATGTTTGCCAACATGCTTCGCTCCTGGATAAGGAGCGCTAGATTGTGCCCCTTTTACACCCCATCTGTTTGTTATTGTTCTACTGTTGTATTATAGAATTGTTTTAATGTTTTAATTGTATGGAGTGTTTTATGAATGCTGTTACCCGCTCTGAGCCCTGTTATACAGGGGTAAAGGTAAAGGTTCCCTTGCTCGAAAGCCAGTCGAATCCAACTCTAGGGTTGCGGTGCTCATCTCCGTTTCAAAGCCAAAGAGCCAGCGCTGTCCGAAGACGTTTCCGTGGTCATGTGGCCGGCGTGACTAAACGCCAAGGCGCACGGAACGCTGTTACCTTCCCACCGAAGTGGTATCTATTTCTCTACTTGCAATTTCTTGTTTTTGAACTGCTAGGTTGGCAGGAGCTGGAACTAGAGACAGGAGCTCACTCTGTCAGGCGGGACACTCGGGTCTCGAACTGCTGAACTACCGACCTTCCACAGCCTGCAGTTCAGCGTCTTAACCACTTGAGCCACCGCAGCTCCGTTATACAGGGGAGGGCAGGCTATAAATTGAATGAATGAATGAAGAAGACGAAATCAAGATAGAACAGAGCGTTCTCTTTTTAGCCAGGCTAAAGTACAGTCAAGGCTCTTTTTTTTCCTGGGGGAACATGCCAAAATGGAGTTCTGGAACCTCTTCGTGGAAGCAAAATTCTCGGGGGGAAATGTAAATTTATAAAAATTGTTGGACCTCCCTTAACAGTCTTTGAGCCAACACGGTATGTTAAAACACGGTTGCTTCAAGTTCATCATTCAGTGTTGAGCACCAAAAGCAAGGCCCGAAAAAAGAACTGAGGAAGTTGGTGACACATGTAAAGTTTGGAAACGGCTTTAAAGTTGAGGTAAGTCCGTAGCGCGTGAAAATAATGTTGTTTCAAATCATCCCGTGTGTTGTTTCTTCATTTCCCTCTTGAGAATTCCGGCACCTCTTTTTCCAGAAGAAAAAAGCTCTGAGTTCAGTTTATACAAATTCAGTAGCCTGGTAGTTGCCGAAAAGGAAACCGACGGAGAGGCTGTTTCTGAAACTTCCAGGGGGCATTGTTTGGTCCGCCTGTGCCCCCCATTTCATTACGGGCTAAGAATGGAAAAAAATGGGGGGGGGGGGGAGGTTGCAATGTTCCCTCTAAGCTGTGGAGTCTTGTGAGCAAAAATCCTACTTTGTGAGCTACTGGCATTCAAGTTGTGAGCGAGCGATTGGGCTAACTGCAGAAATCGGTTTGCTCTGGAGCCACCTCTCCTGAGCTAATACGAAAATATGTGAGCCGGAGGCTAAAAAACTGTGAGCTAGCTCACACTAACTCAGCTTAGAGGGAACACTGGTTGCCATCCCCAAACTGGTAACTCTGCCTCCCATCTCCGTGGCTGTTCCAATGTCTGGTGGCAACGACAGTGGCACCCCTTTTTGCCTTTGCTCCTCCACTAGCTTCCGAGGCCGAGATGTCTTTCTTCTCAGAGTACAAGACAGCCCAGTTGCCTCCCAATCCCTCTTGAGAATATGCTGAGTCAGTGTGAGCCGGCTCACAGTTTTTTAGCCTCCGGCTCACACGTTTTTGTCTTAGCTCAGGAAGGAGGGCTCCAGAGCGAACTAATGTATGCAGCAGCCAAATCGCTTGCTCACACCTTTAATGCCAGTCGCTCACCAAGTAAAATTTTTGCCCATAAGACTCCATCAGCTGCTCCGGGGGTGTTTCGAATGCAACAAATATATCATAAGAACCGAAGAGAAGCCAATGTTGGATCAGGCCAGTGGCCCCTCCAGTCCAACACTCTGTCACACAGTGGCCAGAAATACCAGGTGCCCTCAGGAGGTCCAGCAGTGGGGCCAGGACACTAGAAGCCCTCCCACTGCTGCCCCCCAGCACCAAGAAGACAGAGCATCACTGGCCCCAGACCGAGAGTTCCTATCTGTACCTTGTGGCTAAGAGCCACTGATGGACCTCTGCTCCATATAAGAACATGAGAGAAGGCAATGTTGGATCAGGCCAATGGTAAACTCCAGAACCAAACAAAGGTTAGTGAAAAGGAGGGCCAATATTAAAACCTTTCCATAAAAAAGGTACATGTATTTATTGATAATAACAAATTTTAAAACACATATAGGGGCCCATATGCTTATCCATAAGAACATAAGAGAAGTCAGTGTTGGATCAGGCCAGTGGCCCATCCACTCCAACACTCTGTGTCACACGGTGGCCAAAAACACCAGGGGCCATCAGGAGGTCCACCAATGGGGCCAGGACACTAGAAGCCCATCCCACTGTTGCCCCCACCCCCAAGCACCAAGACTACAGGGCATCCCTTGTCCCAGCCTGAGAGTTCCTATCTATACCTTGTGGCTAACAGCCATGGATGGACCTCTGCTCCAGATGTTTGTCCAAATCCCTCATGGGTCACCATCTGAAAAAATGTGAAGCTGGCTGGTGCAGTGGTGGTAGCGTGGACTGCTCATTCCCCCCATCCCCATGTAGTGGCTTTGCCAGTCCTCACTGAGGTGTAATCGGAGGAGGTGGGGGAAGGGGAAATACCACACCTCTTTCTCCACCTTTGCGGCCATTCCCCCCCCCACACTATTTTACCTCAGCTTTAGTCCCGCCCCCTTGCCATTTCCTTTCTATTTCTTGGCAGCTTTGACCACGTACACGTCACCGCATGCGCCCACTTGCACCCCCCCTGAGCAACCTCCTGCCTCCCCCCCCCTCACACACACACCAGTTGCTCACAGGGCCACATTCCGGCGCTTGGGGCCATCCGTTTGACACCCCTTGACTACTGCAAAGAAAGCAGGACACGTGCTCGTCGTGTCCATTCTACCCCAGGGTGCAACGTAAGTTACAAACCCGTGAAGTTCACTGAAGACGCTAGCGGAACAAATTAGATAAACTTAAAAGTTTTTATTTAATATAAGTTCTGGAATACAGCAGGGTTGGTGGTCGGAACAAAAAGGCCACAATCGTGGCTTTCGAGGATCTTTTTTACAACATAACTATATCTAGTATACCAAAGTTCAGTAGTACATTAACAAGCTACCTAGTCGTACCCAGACGGCACGCCCCCACACTGACGGTTTCGTGATTTAGTGTTGAACTGGTAGTAGGGGGACATGGTTCCCTACCCCTACCCCCGAAAAAAAAAGCAGGGTTTTGCCCGGCAACCCCTTTGTTTGGATTGTTCCATGAGCATCGCCCCTTGTTTACCTGTATCTACCACTGGAACTAGCAAGGGTTAATGATGGCCCAAATCACTCATCTTAATTTGGAACAGGGTAGGTCTGATCCAGCTTTTGTAGAAAATGGGGGCGTATTCGTGCTTTCTCAAAGAGTTCTTCAAAGCAAATCCCCTATATACAGGGATTATTTCCTGTGGGAGCGCACAGGAGCGGAGCTCCGGCAGTAAGAAGCCCAGGGGGCGGGCACATGCAACAAGCCCCGCCCCCTGCTCCCAGCAGCACTCAGTTGAGCCATGAGGAGCAAGAAGTACCCAGGTAAGTTGCAGGGCCCCCCCCCCAGCCCACCTTCAGGTACAAGCTCTCCCTCCTCTGTGAGGACAGATCTGCACGTTCCCCCCCACCCCAATAGCTAGCAATCCAAAACAGTCCAGTGGAGTCTGAGCGGCGGGTGTTGCCTTCTGACACACTTCTGGTGATGTCAGGGGGTGTGGCCTATGCAAATAAGTTATGCTAATGAGCTCCTGCACCTCTTTTTCTATAAAATGACCCCAGCCTATGTATATATAAAACCACTTGGCTATGTTACTGATTTGCTCTTCTCAGCTGGCTTGGATGAGAGAGGGCCCTTCAACTGGCCGCTCTCCTCCCCCTTCCCAAACTTCGTAAGGTATGAAGGCAAGGACAGCAGGCTAGAAGAAGACTCGGATGTATACCCCGCCCTTCACTACCCAAAGGAGTCTCAGAGCAGCTTACAAACTCCTTTCCCTTCCCCTCCCCACAACAGACACCCTGTGAGCAGTGTTCCCTCTAAGCTGAGTTAGTGTGAGCTAGCTCACAGTTTTTTAGCCTCCGGCTCACACATTTTTGTCTTAGCTCAGGAAGGGATGGCTCCAGAGCAAACTAATTTATGCAGGAGCCAAATTGCTCGCTCACAATTTTAATGCCAGTGGCTCACAAGGTAGAATTTTTGCTCACAAGACTCCACAGCTTAGAGGGAACATTGCCTGTGAGGTAAGTGGGGCTGAGAGAGCTCTCCTAGATAGCTCTGAGAGAACTTGTGACTGACCCAAGGTCACACCAGCAGCTGCATGTGGAGGAGTAGGGGAACCAAGCCTGGTTCTCCCAGATTAGAGCCTGTGCTTCTAACCACCACACCAAACTGGATCTTTGGGTTTGCCTGGGTCCATTCCTCACTTTCTGCAGCAAAGGCAAGCAATGAACAACCCACCCCAGCTAAATTTACATATGTTATACTCCACTTCCTCCCCCCCAAAAAAAGCACTTTACAACATTGCTCTCCACTCCTCCCTGTGAGTAGGTTAGGCCGGGTG
The DNA here is from genome assembly GCF_001447785.1 of Gekko japonicus. NCBI lineage: Eukaryota > Metazoa > Chordata > Lepidosauria > Squamata > Gekkonidae > Gekko > Gekko japonicus. The sequence goes on along the minus strand of NW_015176039.1, from coordinate 14,064 downwards.
CATGTGACTCGCTCAAGGTCCCCCAGCAAGCTACCATGGCACAGCGAGAACTGAACTCGGGCTTCCCAAGTCCTAGTCAAAGGAGGAGGGAAGAAGAAGCGGAGGAAGCAGAAGAGGAAGAGAAGGAGGAAGGAGGAAGAGACTGGATTTATACCCCGTCCTTCACTACCCGAAGTAGTCTCGGAGGCACTTACAATCCCTTCCCCTTCCCCTCCCCACGACGGACACCCTGGGAGGTAGGTGGGGCTGAGAGAGCTCTTTCAAGGACTGCTCTTGAGAAAACAGCTCTGAGGGAACTTGTAACTGACCCAAGGTCACACCAGCAGCTGCCTGTGGAAGAGTGGGGAATCAAACCCGGTTTTCCAGATTGGAGTCCGCGCTCCTAACCAACAGACCCCTGCTGGCTCTCTGAAGACATGGGTCCATTGATGATAGAGTCTCTAAGTAAGCTCTGTCTGAAGCCTTCATTGCAGGAAGTGAGAAACTACAGGCATAATTTAGAAACCGCACTGGGCTGCCCTTCTCCACACTCGCACACCCTTCCTCATTTGAGAAAGGAAGAAAACTGGCAGCCGGTTGGTGCCAAAGCCATTAGAACTAGTGCTGAAATTGGAGGTGGGGTTTGGCCAGGCAAAGCTGATAGGTAGCTCAGAAACCCGTGAGCCATTATCTCCCATGTCTACCATCTTCCCAGCACTAAAAGAATTTGCACTGATGACTACATGGCCGGTTAGCAGGCATGCACCCCACCCAATAAGTTCTCCGTGTAGTAGAAAGAGACTTTCAAACTGTTCTAGTGAACCTGGGGGGGACAGGGGACGCTGTGAGAACAGACACAACACAGCAAAGCTTCCCCGAAATATAGCTTATTCAACACACCCACACAGTATATACCTACAGGCAGGGGTCATTTCCTGCAGGAGCGCACAGGAGCGGAGTTCCGGCAGTAAAGAGCCCAGGGGGTGGGCACATGCAACAAGCCCCGCTCCCTGCTCCCAGCAGCCCTCAGTCAGAGCAAGAAGCAGCCAAGTAAGTTGTAGAGCTCCCCCCGGCCCCCCTGGTCCAAAACAGTCCAGTGGCACCTTTAAGACCAAGTTTTATTCCGGTACAAGCTCTCCCTCCTCTAGGAGGAAAGATCTGCTTGCCGCCCCCCCCCCAATAGCTAGCAATCCAAAACAGTCCAGTGGAGCCTGAGTGGTGGGTGTTGCCTTCTGACACACTTCCGGTGATGTCAGGGGGCGTGGCATATGCAAATGAGTTACACTAATGAGCTCCTGCACCTCTTTTTCTACAAAACGACCCCGGCCTACAGGAGACTGTTGGGTATATTATGGGATGCTCACAGGAAACAGAGGTGAAGCCTGCTGTCCCTTGGCCAACGGCTGACATGAACTGGAAACTATGCCCCCCCCCCACGATCCTCTGTGGTACGTTTTATATATCTGATGTAGAAAAGACTGGAGTTTTTTTTTAAAAGTCAATACGGTCCTCCCACTCAGTCTCGGTAGCTGACCTCATGCCATTCACTTTGAGAATGCTTTACCGTACCATCTAGGTGTCGAACTCATTTGTTACGAGCGCCGGATCTGACATAAATGTCACTTGGTCGGGCCTGGCCACGTGTGCGCCATAAAGCGTAAGGCCAGGTACAGGAGATATAAACTGTATAACGGACAACAGCTTGTAAGCTCCGAGTTGTTGTATCCTCACTGCAAGGCCCCAGGGGCTGGGAGGGGGGTGCAAAGGAAACCCCACATGGGCGGACCGGAGAACCAGCGATGCAGCATTGGGCGGACGCTCCCATGCTGCTTGACTGCTGGGGATGAGGTTGTTCCGGCATGCTGAAGCCACAATTGGAGTGGCTTCCCCCACTCCCCCCCCCGAACAGTCTCCTGTTCCCTCCCTTGCATTAGTTGCTCGCTAAGAGCCCTAGGCGGGCCACTTCCGGCCCCCGGGCCTTACGTCTGACACCCTTGATCTAGATTCCCAAGTTGTCAAGGGAAAACTTTTACTCATTCGGAGATGATGGGATTGTTTTATCCAGCTTCCTATGTCTCAAAGGATGGCTTTTTAAAGCCAAGCTATGGGAGGATTCAGTTACTTGGGAGTACCGGCAGCCAACGGAGTGTGTGAGGAAACCACTAGCTTATGCTACATAAAACACTGAATACTGAAGGAGCAATACTGTTTTGCGGCGACCGCTCAGTGACTTTCGCTAGGCATCTAATCCTAAGAACAGAAAGTTGCCAACCCCCCCAAAGCAAATGACCCGTTGCTGAAGATGGATGTTAAATCCCGTCCCTTAACTGAGAAGTAAGCGAAAAGTTGTAACAAGAAGAGATTGGATTTATACCCCGCCCTTCACTACCCGAAGGAGTCTCAGAGTGGCTGACAATCTCCTTTCCCTTCCCCTCAGAATACAACTAGAAATAGGCCAAGCTAGAATCATCTTACACTGTCTGGCCATCTACCACCTTCCTCGGTCCTCCTACACTGTGAAATGTCCTGCCAGGACAAATACCTTTATCAGAACTACAAAATGTTAGCATTGTCTATTTACAGATAGCGGGCTTTGTGCAGGAGGAGGAGGAGGAGGAAGAAGAGTTGGATTTATACCCTGCCCTTCACTCAGAGTCTTAGAGAGACTTACAATCTCCTTCCCTTTCTCTCCTCACAACAGATACCCTGTGAGGTAAGTGGGGCTGAGGGAGATCTGCCCTTGAGAGAATACCTCTGAGAGAGCTGTGACTGGTCCAAGGCCACCCAGCTGGCTGCATGTGGAGGAGTGGGGAATCAAACCCGGCTCTTCCAGATTAGAGTCCGCCGCTCTTAACCACAACACCAAACTGGCTCTCAGATACATGCAGGTGACTAATTCCCTTGCTGGCCCCTTTACGCAGGCTAAAAGTCTGTTGAGTTGGATGCCTGAATTGATTGAGAGGCCTTTATTGGATGGGATCAGAACTATGACAAGTCCTCTAGTAACTGCTTATCTGTCTTGAGAGAGAAAGAGAGGGGGGGGGGGGCTTGTGCCTTGAAAATCCTAGCTCTATTCTGAACCTGAAAGGCAAACCAAATTTTCCACCAACTACAAGATGAGTGGTAGTTATGGGGAAAGATGCAAGGGGGAAAAAAAACCCCCAACTTATGAGGAGCCCACAGGGGTTCCACAAGCTCCACCCATGGTTTGTTGTAAAATCACCCATCTTTAGTCAAAATTCAGCAAGATGCCTACTATAGAAGAAGAAGAGGAACAGGAAGAAGAAGAGGAGATTGGATTTATATCCTGCCCTTCACTACCCGAAGGAGTCTCAGAGCGGCTTACAAACTCCTTTCCCTTCCCCTCCCCACAACAGACACCCTGCGAGGTAGGTGGGGCTGAGAGAGCTCTTTCGAGGACTGCTTGTGAGAGAACAGCTCTGAGAGAACTTGTGACTGACCCAAGGTCGCACGCACACCAGCAGCTGCACGTGGAGGAGTGAGGAATCAAACCCGGTTCTCCCAGATTAGAGTCCGCACTCCTAACCACTACACCAAACTGGTTTTCAAACCATTACAACTGGCAAATAAGTACTATAGCATATAAGAAGGAAAGACTGCAAAAGTCAAGAGCATTGATTCCCTCAGAGGCCAATACATCTTCCCAGGCGTCTTTTCTAAAAAAAAACAACTCAAGGTTTACCCTTTCTGAAGTCTCCGGGTTTCATAACATTGCAAAAGATCGTGCTATATTACCAAATCTTTGTTGCTTTGAAGTACAGGCCAGAAAAGGCAAAATATTTGCCTTTTTCCTAGCAGAATGTGAAAGAGCACTGAGAAGTGTGAGTACCTACACGTGGCATAGGACAGAGAACATAAGAGCCATGCTGTGTCAGACGAAAGGCCCACCTCATCCAACATTCTTTTCACCCATTGGCCTCGAGGACGCTACCTCAAGTTAGCTTGAGCTACCTCAAGGAAGTCCACAAACAGGAAGCTTCCAACAGCATTCTCTTTCCTGTGCCGCCCAGCGACTGATTTAAAGTGTCGTATTACCTCTGGTCCTGCAGGCAGTAGCTATCTGTCATGATCAGAAGCCATTGATAGCCCAGTCATCCATGGGTTTTCCCACTCCCCTTTTAAAGCCTTCCAAGTTGTCAGCCTTGACCACATCCTGTGGCAGCGAGTTCCACAAATTAACTATACGCTGTGTGAAGAAATATTTCCTTTTGTTTCGTATAACCTTTGTTCGGGAGCCAAGGGGAAAGCCATGCAAACAGTTCATTCCAGACGAGAATTTTTCACACCACTCTACAGAACACTCTTAGTTTTGCTAGTGAATAAGTACCACAGTAAAAATTGAGATATTTAAAGTAGTTGGCAGTGTACATAACATGTTGGCTTAACACAAAAGCAGAGTTCAATGTCAAAAGCACTCGTCTTCAGACTGTAAAATAAATATTCTCCTCTACACTATCTTTGCACATTGCCGAAAGCTAACACTACAGACTTGCACAATCCAGTTGTTCATGATGACCTTTACTGGGGATGAGCATGAACCGGGAGAAATCGAAAGGGTTCCGTTTAAACGGCTTTCGTAAGAGGTAAGTGCAGACAGAAGTGAATGCACGGGGGTGACTGGACGTGTGTGTTGAGGAGTGGGGGTAATGCTGAAGGTTGGTTGGAGTATTACTCCCACCCCTTCAACACACACATCCAGTCACCCACGGGCACTCACTTCTGGGTACACGCGCCGCCCCACGAAAGCCGTTTAAACGGAACCCTTTCGATTTCCCTGGTTCGTGCCCATCCCTAATCTTAACTGACTAGAACTGCCATTAAATCTTTCAATATTCAAGGATGCTACACACTAGGGTATTAACTCATGTAGCCAATGCAATTCAAAACAAAACAAAAAAGCAGCAGCGATACAAGGTTACATTTGGTTCTCCATGCCTTACTTCCGTTTGCTTTTTGTGTCAGTAGTTTGAAAAACACTAGAGGCCGACATCAGATTTTCTATATATTGTCCAAGAACTTGATTTTCTGATTTCAGTTTCAGGTTTTCTTCTTTAACGGCATCGACTCTGGCAGACAGATCTGTAAGCAGACACCTTCACCAATCAGTTTTAAGAAGAAGAAGAGATTGGATTTATACCCCACCCTTCACTACCCAAAGGTGTCTCAGAGCGGCTTACAAACTCCTTTCCCTTCCCCTCCCCACAACAGACACCCTGTGAGGTAGGTGGGGCTGGGAGAACTCTTGACAGAAACTGCTCTTTTTCAAGAACAGCTCTTATCAGAGTTATGGCTTGCCCAAGGTCATCCAGCCAGGTGCAAGTGGAGGAGTGTGGAATCAAACCCGGTTCTCCCAGATCAGAGTCCACGCACTTAACCACTACAACTATCTGTGCTGTCTTGGGTTTGCAACAAACTATACGTGATCTGGTCCATGGGGTCGGACTCAACTATGCGACTGAACAACAAATACATCACTACATCCAAAACCACAAAACTTTGTATGGATGCAACAAATCCACCTTCAAATCCCTGGTTAGCCATGAAGCTCCAAGACAAATGTGGACAAACACGACCTAATGAGAACAAGTATAAAGAAAACAATCGTGAGTGTCTGACCCACAAATCAATCCATCAACAAGACTTGCAAAGAAGATGCTTACTGTGTATTACAGTTGGAAGAACTACAACACAATAAACCAATTCCTACAAATCATAAGGAAATCCTAGTGCAAAGGCACATCGTCAGCCTCGTCTCCAGATTATATAACGACGTTTCAAAATTGAATCTTCCTCAGGAAATGTTAGAGTGGTACAGAAATTCCCTTGTTCATAAAGTGCTTTACAACAAGTCATGAAAGATAATACATTCAGATAGGACGCTGATCTCAGTAAATGTTCAGGCTCAAGTATGCTGCTAAGCTTCTAATGGATCCTAGGCGTCTATTGTGTTTTATTGTGTTGTAGAGCTTCAGACTGTAATACATAGTAAGCATTTTCTTTGCAAGTCTTGTTGACTGCTTGATTTGTGGGTCAGACACTCACGACTGTTTTCATTATACTTGTTCTCTCGCCATGAAGTTCACCACCCCGCCTTCAGAGAATCCCACGTAAAACACATACTGCAGACCACAAATGCCTGCCTAAGCTCCTACAATAGCACCCACGCAGTTATTGTACTGAATAAAATGGAAACAGTCCGAATGGAGTATTTTAGCTTCCTTAAATGCAGTGGGTGGAAAGGTAGAAATTCTCCCAAAAAGAAGAAGAGATTGGATTTATACCCTGCCCTTCACTGTGAGTCTCAGAGCAGCTTCCAATCTCCTTTCCCATCCCCACAACAGACACACTGTGAGGTAGGTGGGGCTGAGAGAGCTCTGACAGAAACTGCTCTTTTCAAGAACAGCTCTGACAGAACTATGGCTTGCCCAAGGTCATCCAGCAGCTGCAAGTGGAGGAGTGGGGAATCAAACCCGGTTCTCCCGGATTAGAGTCCGCGCACTTAATCACTACACCAAACTGGCTCTTTTTAAAGACAAGTAATGATACTCACAGGAATACATTAAATATACTGAATATGTAAACACATACAGCACTTCAAAAGAATGTTAACACACATCACAAAGTCACACAAACCAAAGAATGATGCTTCTTAAAGTAATACAATCCAAAATAGTCCACAAGCACCAGCCCTCCTAGGGGCGATAACAGTCCATAGAGAAAATACTGTCCGATATATCCCAATGGTATCGTAGACCATTTAGAAGAAAATCCTTCATTAAAGGGTATAGGCCCGGGACCAACATATCTAAGGGACCGCCTCTTCCCATATATGCCTCGAAGAGCTTTACGCTCTAGTAATCAACCTCCTGGTGGTCTCTGACCCAAAAGACCTACGTCTAGCCTCGACTGGGGACAGGGACTCCTCTGCCCTGGCCCCCACCTGGTGGAACACGCTCCCCATCGAGATCAGGGCTGTCATGATCTGGGCTGTGCCACCAGAGGCCTACTAGGCCCAGGGAGCCTGGCTAGCAGTAGGTGAGGCTGGGCCTACAACTCCCAGAAGCCCCTGAGAGGTTTTGGAGCCAAAATTGACCAATAGGAAAAGAAGAGGGCTTGGAATAAAAGATCTGGAGCAGCAGGAAAAGCTGTTCTTCTTCCCAGAGGGCAGACCCAGAAGGAAGGCTGCTGTGGGGAAGAAACCCTCATCCTGAGGGAAGGGTGAGTAGTCTAGTGCCACTTGGAATAGTGAGCTAGGGACAGTATATATTTAGATGCGTTAGGGCATTTGATTTCTTTTCACCCACTTACTGTTATTATTCTGCACCTTGTTCTTTGACCTCCTATAAAATAAACATTTTCCTTGTTTCACTCTGCCTGGTCCTCACGCCTGTTATTCAGCCAAAAGGGAGGTCTGAAGGTCTTGGGAGGGTGCTCTGGGCCTTCTCAAGGGAACCTAAATCCAGAGTGGTGGCAGCGTAGGTTGACACCCCACCTGAGCCGTGACAAGGGCCCTACGGGATCTTACTCAGTTTTGCAGGGCCTCCAAGACGGAGCTGTTCCACCAGACCTTCGGTTGAGGCTGCGGGTGTCCACATATGGCCTCCCTGAGGTTGCTGTCTCCTACCTACTGGCCACCCATCTACCAGCAACCGGCCATATCCATCGGTATGAATGGGTCGGAATTTTCACCAGCAGCTATAACTACTGATTTTAAATGTTTATAATGTAAATGTTTTATTGTGTTTTAAACCTTACTGTATTATTTAAGATGACGTGACCCGCCCTGAGCCCGCTCGCGGAATGGGCGGGATACAAATACGAAAAACAAACAAATAAATAAACATGCTATTTTGATTTAAGTGGCGTCCAAGCCCTCTTTGCGAATTCACAACCCAATGGTATCAAGTCCAGCGGGCGAAAAGACTTTCCTCCAGGTTATGGGCGACCCAACCTGTAGATTGTCAATGCGTTTGTAAGACTGCAACCCACACTCACACCTGAATGCACCTTGCCTGCTTGGACATTCGCCACATTAAACAGGGTACAGGACTGCTGTCTGTATCTGTAACCGTGCTTGTAAATAAATAAGTTACCCTCCCGGGTGAAAGCCACTGACCTTCAAGTGTATGTTGCAGTTCCAAAACCTGATTGATAAGCCGCGTTTTCTCTTCCAATTCCACCTGATTTTCAGCCTCAACAGCTGTTAAGAAAAAGATAAATCTTGAGAACAACTAAACCAGGGGTGTCGAACTCATTTGTTATAAGAGCCAGATCTGACATAAATGAGACCTTGTTGGGCCAGGCTATGTGTGTCATAAAAGGTAATGCCAGGTAGCAGAGATATAAACTTTATGGAGGACACAAAAACAAAAGGGGTGTTTTTTTTACTTGAAATAAAAACATGCTTAAAACATTAGCACTCTTGCAATATTTTCTTTATTTAACAGTGTCTGATAACTGACACCCCTTGCTCTGAATTATTGCATCAAAATGTCTGCGCTGTTACAATCTTGAGTATGCCGTTCAGGTGTGTATCCGTAAGCTGCAAACCTACGATGACGCAGCAGCAGCAGAACTGGAAGAAGAAGCAGAAGACAGCCAGTTTCACTGCGGGCTTGATAGAAGCCCTCCGGGGGCCTGATCCGGCCCCAGGCCGCATGTTTGACACCCTTGAGCTAAACATTGTCATGAATGAGTGAACACACAAACAAAAAAGGAGTAAAACGCCATCTACCATCCATATCTGCATTCATCATGGTTGAATGAACCTTCTGTCTTGAATTCTGTACTTCAGAGATGTGCTCTGTTTAAAGGGAGGGAAACACCATCAGTGGCATGCATATTAACAGTCCCAGATTTCCTAGCTTTATATTTTGTATGGGTTACATCTGTCATCCATACTCCAGCACACAAGGCTGAACAAACTCACAGACCTTTGAAATACTGCAGGGAAACCTTGTTTTTTTGATCTAGCTGCAGGCTACTTTGGTGTAGTGGTTAAGTGCACGGAATCTAATCTGGGAGAACCGGGTTTGATTCCACATTCCTCCACTTGCACCTGGCTGGATGACCTTGGGCAAGCCATAGTTCTGATAAGAGCTGTTCTTGGGAAAGCGCAGTTTCTGTCAGAGCTCCCTCAGCCCCACCTACCTCACAGGTTGTCTGTTGTGGGGAGGGGAAGGGAGAGGAGTTTGTAAGTCGCTCTGAGACACCTTTGGGTAGTGAAGGGCGAGGTATAAATCCAGTCTCTTCTCTTCTTCTTCTTCTTTTAATAGCAGAGACAAATTGGCAAATAAAACAACTTTCATAAAAGCAAATTAGAAGAAGAAAAGGAGGAGATTGGATTTATACCCCGCCCTTCACTACCCAAAGGATTCTCAGGGCAGCTTACCATCTCCTTTCCCTTCCCCTCCCCACAACGGACACCCTGTGATGTAGGTGGGGCTGAGAGAGCTCTTTTAAGAACTGCCCTTGAGAGAACAGCTCTGGGAGAACTTGTGACTGACCCAAGGTCACACACAACAGCAGCTGCATGTGAAGGAGTGGGGAATCAAACCCGGTTCTCCCAGATTAGAGTCCGTGCTCCTAACCACTACACCAAACTGGCTTTCAAAATATTACAACTCGTAAATAAGTACTATAGCCTATAACAATAGACACCCTGTGACGTAGGTGGGGCTGAGAGAGGTCTTGCGAGAACTGCCCTTGAGAGAACAGCTCTGAAAAAACTTGTGACTGCATGTGGAGGAGTGGGGAATCAAACCTGGTTCTCCCAGATTACAGTCTGCGCTCCTAACCCCTACACCAAAAGACAAAACACTCCATAGTGTCCTTTTTCCAACAGCAGCTGATTCACATGGTACTATGGGCATCCATAACCACTTGACACGGTTCTCTTAGAGCCGTTAGTGAACATTTTGCAGTACCTCTCCTAAAGTGATACATGCCTTGTGCCAATATTTTTAAATTCCAGTAATTTGTCAATTTCCAGTCCAATTAATCTGCTCACTGGGTCAATAAACAGAAGCACGGATTCCAAAAGCAGAAAGGTGGCTAAGGTTAAAATAAATCAGTTTGACCCTGCTGAAGGTAGCTGCCAGGCACCAACCGTGGCCTAGCTAAACAGAATACAGTTTAGTCGGTCCCTGGGAAGAATTTTATATACCACTGTGAATTGCACAGTGTGAGAAAAAGTGGAACATAAATGCAATAATAAATACTACTGTTCAGTGTAACACTTTGCAGTTTGCTTACCCAAATTTACTTAAAACTGCAATAACTTCCTCCTCTAAAGAGGGGCATTTCCTGTTATCTGTCAGGAAAGGGGAATTCCAAAAAAAATGCACAGTATACGGATGACTGGAATGAACATCAAGCTCCAAAAGCCAGTTTGGTGCGGCGGTTAGAAGCGCAGACTCATCTGGGAGAACCGGGTTCGATCCCCCACTCCTCCACGTGCAGCTGCTGGTGTGACCTTGGGGTCAGTTACAAGTCCTCTCAGAGCTGTTCTCTCAGGAGCAGTCCTCAAAAGAGCTCTCTCAGCCCCACCTACCTCACAGGGTAGGGGAAAGGAGACTGTAAGCCACTCTGAGACTCCTTCGGCTAGTGAAGAGCGGGGTATAAATCCAATCTCTTCTCTTCTCCCTATAGGGACGCCAGCCTCCAAGTGGGACCCAGAGATCCCCCAGAATTACAGCTCATCTCCAGAGCCAGTGTTCCCTCTAAGCTGAGTTAGTGTGAGCTAGCTCACAGTTTTTTAGCCTCCGGCTCACCCATTTTTGTCTCAGCTCAGGAAGGGACGGCTCCAGAGCCAACCAATGTATGCAGCAGCCAAACTGCCCGCTCACAACTGTCATGCCAGCAGCTCACAAAGCGGAATTCTTGCTCACAAGACTCCACAGCTTAGAGGGAGCATTCGACACAGATCAGGTCCCTTGGAGAAAACGGAGGCTTTGGAGGGTGGACTCTGTGGCATTGTACCAACTGAGGTCCCTGCCCTCCCCAGACTCCATCCCCAAAGCTCCAGGAGTTTCCCAACCTGGAGATGGCAACCCTCAATGCATGGGCAGGGTGGGTGCAACTGAAGTCCCTGCCCTCCCCAGACAACATCCCCAAAGCTCCAGGAGTTTCCCAACCTGGAGATGGCAACCCTCATTGCATGGGCAGGGTGGGTGCATGGGCTGGGCTCTTTCATTTCCCATCATGCTAATATCTGGCTGGTTCTTTGCTGCTGGGAAGTCGCCCATCCCTGAAGACCCTCCCAAGCGCATCTCCTGCCTCTCCAATAGGTGAGATTTTGCATCACCCCCAGATGAAGCCAGGTAGCAACAAACCCTCCCTCAGCACACGCTGGCCCTGCCCCACACCTGGCTTCCCTCCCCCTCCCCCCCAAGCAAGAGGACCTCTGGCCTGAGCATCCCTCCCTGCATCCCTCCCAAGCGCTCGCTCACCTGCACAGGTTCCCCGCGCGCTCCACCCCTAGTCCCAGTCCACGGACCCTGCTACGCCTGCGCAGTTCCCCGACCCGGCCACCGGCGCAGGCGCCTGGCGCCTTGCAAAACAACGGGGGCGTCCAAGAGGCGGGGCTTCGGGGAAGCGGAGCCCCGAGGCACCAATCGCGGCGCGGGCGAGCGGCCTGCCCCGTGCGAAAGGGCCAATGGGAGAGGAGCGACATCAGCCGACGCTTCCTGGGCCGTTCTGCAGGCTTTGGGTTGGGCTCTTGGGTCTTGGCGCCGCGGGTGCAGGAGGAGGGGGAGGTGGGGGAGCATCTCTCGGTTGCCTCCCCCGAGCGGGGGTCGGAGCCCAAAGCGCAGGCTGGGTTGAAAGGCAGCCTAAGGCGGGCAGGCTGCTGTGCAAAGCTGCTCTGGGGGGTGTTCCGATTGCAACAAATATAAGAACCGAAGAGAAGCCAATGTTGGATCAGGCCAGTGGCCCATCCAGTCCAACACTCTGTCACACAGGGGCCAGAAATACCAAATGCCATCAGGAG
>NW_015176039.1:1656-2049 GCF_001447785.1 Gekko japonicus | reverse complement strand
AGAGCCTCCCCCCCTGTTGCCCCCCCCCCCCAAGCACCAAGAATACAGAGCATCACCTGCCCCAGACAGTGTATTCCATCTATAAGAACATAAGAGAAGCCAATGTTGGATCAGGCCAATGGCCCATCCACTCCAACACTCTGTGTCACAAAGTGCCCAGAAATACCAGGTGCCATCAGGAGGTCCACCAGTGGGGCCAGGACACTAGAAGCCCTCTCATTTCCGTGGTCATGTGGCCGGCAATGTTCCCTCTAAGCTGTGGAGCCTTGTGAGCAAAAATTCTACTTTGTGAGCTACTGGCATTAAAGTTGTGAGCGAGCGATTTGGCTACTGCATAAATGAGTTTGCTCTGGAGCCCTCCTTCCTGAGCAAAGACAAAAATCTGTGAGCAGG
>NW_015176039.1:0-1598 GCF_001447785.1 Gekko japonicus | reverse complement strand
AGCTGGGACCAGAGATGGGAGCTCACTCCGTCATGCAGCACTCGGTGGGTTTCAAACTGCCGAACTACCAACCTTCAGGTCTGTAGTTCAGCATCTTAACCACTTGAGCCACCGCAGCCCCACCATTAGATAACACAGCCCTAAAACGATCATTCTAAAATTTACAATTTAGAACAAAAATCTCCCTCCTTTACCAGTTTCCATCCAAAAATCATAGTTACCTAAAAACAAGGTATGAAAAGCCACAGGACTGGAAAAGGTCAGTTTACATCCCAATCTCAAAGAAGGGCAATGCCAAGGAATGTTCAAACTATCGCACAATTTCACTCATTTCACACACTAGCAAGGTCATGCTCAAGATCCTACAAGTTAGGCTTCAGCAGTATGTGGATAGAGAACTACCAGAAATACAAGCTGGGTTTCGATGAGGTAAAGGAACTAGAAATCAAATTGCCAACATTCATGAGATTGTGGAGAAAGCAAGGGAGTACCAGAAAAACATCTACTTCATTGACTGCGCTAAAGCCTTTGATTGTGTGGATCACAACAGACGGTGGCAAGTCCTTAAAGAGATGGGAGTACCAGACCACCTCACATGTCTCTTGAGAAACCTGTATAAGGGTCAAGAAGCAACAGTTAGAACAGGATATGGAACAACTGATTGGTTTAGCATAGGAAAAGGAGTACGACAAGGATGTATATTGTCACCCTGCTTATTTAATTTATATGCAGAGTACATCATGCGAAATGCCAGCCTGGATCAATCACAAACCGGAATTAAGATTGCCGGGAAAAACATCAACAACCTCAGATATACAGACGATACAGACCTTAAGAGCCTCTTGCTCAGGGTAAAAGAGGAGAGTGCAAAAGTGGGTTTGAAACTCAACATCAAAAAAGCTAAGATCATGGCATCCGGCCCCATCACTCCTTGGCAAATAGAAGGGGAAGTTGTGGAAGCAGTGACAGACCTCATGTTCCTGGGATCCAAGATCACTGCAGATGGTGACTGCAGCCATGAAATTAAAAGACGCTTGCTCCTTGGGAGGAAAGCGATAGCAAACCTATACAGCATAATTAAGAGACATCACCTTGCCAACAAAAGCCCGTATGGTCAAAGCAATGGTATTCCCATTAGTGATGGCTGGCTGCAGGAGTTGGACCATAAGAAAGGCCGAGCGCTGAAGAATTGATTCTTTTGAACTATGGTGCTGGAGAAGACTCTTGAGAGTCCCTTGGACTGCAAGAAGATCGAATCAGTCAATCCTAAAAGAAATCAACCCTGACTGTTCCCTGGAAGGCCAGATCATGAAGCTGAAGCTCAGATAATTTGGCCACCAAATGAGAAGGGAGCACTCACTGGGGAAGACCCTGATGCTCGGAAAGGTTGAAGGTCAAAGAAGAAAGCGATGGCAAAGAGTGAGATGGTTGGACAGTGTCATCGATGCAACAAACAACGGAGGACATGAGAGCTTGGAGTGACGTAGTGCATGGGGTCGCGAAGAGACGGACCCGTCTGTGCGACTGAACAACTAGAAGAGGCTATGATTAAGAGGCTATGATTATGAGGCTAGAATGATAAAAGGGTCGGAACACTT
>NW_015176038.1:331541-332444 GCF_001447785.1 Gekko japonicus | reverse complement strand
AGGTGACACCCCCACCTGAGCTGTGACAAATGGTATTTCAGGTACCCTAGTCCCAAGCTGTAGGCCCAGAAACAAATAAGATTGTCATCTTCCAAATCAGGGGTGTGGCCAGGAATTTGCCAGTGGGGGGACACTGAGGGGGCGTGATGTCACTTCTGCCATCACACAAATAAAAGGCTTCATTTTTCCTCATCTACTGGTTGCAAATGGGATTTCCTCTTGCAGCTTGAGCCGCGTTTAAAAGGGGGAGCCAGGCCCTCAGAGGACTCGGCTCTTGGCTCCCCCATTTAAATGGGGCTCGAGCGGTGAGCCCACCCGCAGCTGAGTCTACTGGCTGTGGGCGGGAGAGCTGCTCGGATGGGGCAGAACTCACTAATGAGGGTATGTGGCCCCGAAATGCCCCACCATAGCTACATGCCTGCTCCAGATGGTGGCTGGAATTCTGCGAGTACAGGTTATCTCCAGGTAACATATCAGGTCACCTGGAGAAAATGCAAAGTGGACTTTATGGCACTGAAGACCCTCCCCTCCCCAAACCTGCCCTCCTCAGGCTCCACCCCCCCCCGCCGCCAAATATCCCGGTATTTCCCAACCTGGAGCTGGCAACCCTTTGTGGATGCATTTACAGTCAGGGCTATTTTTGGGCAGGAACAGGAGTTCCGGGGCTCCCGAGTTGGCCACGCCCAGCAGGAACTCATTAACATAATAGGCCACACCCAACAGCAGGAACTCATTAGGATTGGCTACATTAGGGGGTGTGTGGCCTAACATGCAAAGGAGTCCCTGCTACCAAAAAAGGCCCTGGGTTTTGACAACAAACAAGGTGCACAGAATAAGAAGCCAAAGGTGGGTGTGGCTGGATGCCCACACTTCTGGCCACATGTGGCGTGGCCTCATATTCTC
>NW_015176038.1:325892-331411 GCF_001447785.1 Gekko japonicus | reverse complement strand
TGGGGATGGGCCAGAGGCATTGCTGTGCTAGGAGCAAGGGTGGCTCCCAGGGGAGGCTGAGCACCTTCCTGAAAATTTCGGCTGGGGCTGAAGCCCCACCGCCCCCACGAAGATTACACCTATGCGTGAGTTCTTGTATTGTGAGAAAGGGAGAAAAGTACCTCTTTCTCTACCTGCTCTATCCCATGCATAATCTTATAAACCTCAATCATGTCACTCCTCAGCCGTCGTTTCTCCAAGCAAAAGAGCCCCAAGCGCTTTAACCTTTCTTCATAGGGAAAGTGTTTTTAAGTTGTCTATCAGTCGTAGGACCTCCTCTCTCATCACCTCGATCTGACGCAGGTCTTTCAACACCACTCCCGAAATCAGCGGTTCTGGAGTGGGCAAGCACTCTAAACAAGCAGCCGAAACATACCCTGGGAGTATGGTAGTGTGGTTTTGCAGCTTAATAACTCATCAGACCTTAGTGTAAAGTTACACAGGGTGGGAGTCAGGGCCTGTGACGAAAGAACAATAATGTTTCATTGCCGCTGCTAACTGGGGAGATGTGGAATGGTATAGTATAGCCCAGTCATGGAAGCTAAGCAGGGTTGACACTTGGATAAGAGACCAGCAAGGGAAACTTTGCAGAGGAAGGCAATGGCAAACCTTGGAAAGCCCTTGCTGGGGTCTTCATAATTTGGCTGTGACTTAAAGGAACATTATGCACACCCAACTGCAAGAAGAAGAAGAGGAGGAGGAGGAGATTGGACTTATACCCTGCCCTTCACTTAGAGTCTCAGAGTGGCTTACAATCTCCTTCCATTCCCCTCCCCACAACAGACACCCTGTGAGGTAGGTGGGGCTGAGAGAGCTCTGACTGAGAACTGCTCTTGAGAGAACTGTGACTGACCCAAGGTCACACCATACTGGCTTCATATGGAAGAGTGGGGAATCAGACCCAGTTCTCCAGATTAGAATCTCCACACTTAACCACCACACCAAACTGGCTCTCTTGTTAGGAGATAGTCCTGTGTCGAAGTGCTCGTGACAGCTTCATTTATACCCTGTCTCTCCAATGGAGACTGAAAGCAGCTTCCATCATTCTCCATTTTATCCTCACAACAAGCCTGTGAGGTAGTTTATGCTGTGAGTGGGTGAGTAGGCCAAGGATGCCCTGTGCGCTTCCACGCATTGGCAGGATGAGAATATGAACTTGGGCCACTCTAACCACTATAGCACATTGAACCCAAAAAGAACACAACAATTTTTGAAATTCATTTGGGGAAACGGGTTCATCATTTAAGGTTTGTCTCCATTTCTACTCGACTCCACAACCTGATAATCCAGTCTTGTTCCCACACATTTTCTAAGATCCAGAGCGACATGAAAAGCATGTCGATTGGAAAGATGAGTAGCAGCCACAAAGCCCCGATATTCACAGGCCACCAGAGTAGGAAGCAGATTGTTTTAGTGATGAAATCTATCCTTGTGCAAGAATGCTTCGCTGTGGTTGTTCATGCACAAAACTAAGGCAATATTCTTTCATGGGGTTCATGAAGGGCAACGCTCGTCCCAGGGTGGTTTTTAGCTAGCGGCAACATTAAAAAAGCAGACAGTTTCAGAGTGCTAGCTGGCTGAGAATCGAGTTGAAGGAAATATCAAACGGCATTATCCAAGCTTCAGCCTTTTAGCATCAGCTTGTTACGGCAACTTCTTGTAAATGTGAAAACAGGAACTGCTTCGTCAGCTTCATCATGAGGATTCATTTCGCCTCTGGGAGCGCGGAAACCACGGCAAAGAGGACAAATATAAACCTCAGGTTTGTGGAACAGTGGAGGAGTCTGAAAAATTAAGTGCTAACGACAGGACAAACACTCTAGAGAAGTTGTGAGATGTACCTGTTATTAATCTAAATTTTTATTTTAAACATTATTACCCCAGACTTGCAACTAGATAGTTTCCTATGTGGTTTACAGTGCGGAATGATATGTAGGGTTGCCACCCTCCAGGTGACACCTGGAGATCTCCTACTATTACAGTTGATCTCCAGATGACCAACATGAAGAGAGGAGGGAGAGAAGATACTGGATTTATACCCTGCCCTTCACTCAGAGTCTCAGAGCGACTTACAATATCTTTCCTTTCCTCTCCCCACAACAGGCACCCTGTGAGGCAGGCAGGGCTGAGAGAGCTCTGAGAGAACTGCTCTTGAGAGAACAGCTCTGAGAGAACTGTGACTGACCCAAGGTCACCCAGCTGACTTATGTGGAGGAGTGAGGAATCAAACCGGATTAGAGTCTGCTGCTCTTAACCACTACAGCAAACTGGCTCTGCTCCCCTGAAGAAAATGGCTGCTTTGGAGATTAGACTGTGTGCTGTAATATTTGGTTATGGTTAAGATGGACTGTCAAGTCCTTCATTGCTGGCTCAAGGTTTGCTAGTATTAAGGTGCTACAAAGCTCCTCCTTGGCTTTGCTGCAACAGGCTAATTCTACTACCATTCCTGGATTGCACTAAAGCTGAACCAGGCAAGATAGAAGTGTGGGTAATTGGAGGCCCAGGAGGCCCACGCACAAGGGGATTTCTCATACACTAGATGGGGTCAGACTGCTGGTGAAGGAGATCCAGTGTGGTGTAGTGGATAGTGGCAGAGTGGTGGAGTCTGGGGTTCAAATTCCTACTTGGCCATGAAGTTCAGTGAACGATACTTAAGCCAGTTGTTCAGCCTGATGGTATCTCACACAGTTGTTGTGTGACCAAAATGGGGGTTGGAGGGCAATATATAAACTAACCTGCACTCCTCGGAGGAAGGAGAAGGTAAAAGTGTATAAATAAAGGGTGGATTCCCATGGAAGCTTCCTACATGCACAACAGACCTTGCTCAAGCAGGAGTGCTAAAATTAGTGCTCGATGTATCCCCCACTGTCTTTCCAGCACGTGCAAGACATAGCGCAAGGCGTTTCTTCTGATACAATTCCAAAACCAAATGAAACGAAACTATGTGGACCGTCTGTTCTGCATTCCGTTGCTCTGCATGCACATTGTTATTTCATTTAAAATGATATTAAAGCACAGTGTGTTGCTGCAGCCGTTGCACTATTCCTTGTATAAGCGGAACAGCACAGAGCGCATTTTCCTTTCTGATCACACATTGCTGGATCCAACCCAAAGGATCAGGTTCATAGCCTAGGTGTGCCCTGATGATAGAAAGTGCTGTCATAGGCAAGAGCTGAACAGTGGTGGTTTGCCACTGCCTGCCTCTGCATAGGAACTCTGGTCTTCTTTGGTGGTCTTCCATCCAAATACTAACCAAGGCTGGCCCTGCTTTGTTCCTGAGATCTGACGAGATCGGGCTAGCCTGGGCCATCCAGGTCAAGGGGCACCTTAGCATAAAGCATAGCAAAGAGCATAAAGCACTTTGTTGCTTTATGCTCAGGTAGTGACCGTAGCCAGGAGATCATTTATTTAACTTCATTTGTAGTCTACCTTTCTCACTGAGACTCAAGGCAGATTACAACTAAAAACACTGCAGTGTAATACATACAGACAACAAAATTAGAGGACGTTGCACTTATATATACACATTATAATACAGACAGTCAATAGAGTTGCCAGGTCAGCCAGTGGGGGATGGGGGGTGGGCTTACCAGGAGCTCGGAGTTTCATCGTACATTTCAACAACATGCCCACATGACTTCCAACATGACCCAGAAGTGACATGGGCACATTGGGGAACACAAGGGTGACACTCTGGTTTTGGGGCAAAAACTCTATGGTAGAATTAGACCGTCGCCCCCAATGTCCCCACATCACTTCCGGGTCATATTGAAGTCACATAGACATGTTGCTGAAATGTCAGGTGTTTCTCCTTTTGGGGGTGGTGGTGTAAATCAAGCCAAAGTAGTTTTGAGACTCAACATAAAAAAAACTAAGATCATGGTATCCGTCCCCATCACTCCTTGGCAAACAGAAGGGGGAATCATGGAAGCAGCGACAGACTTCATATTCCTGGGATCCAAGATCACTGCAGACAGTGACTGCAGCCATGAAATTAAAAGACGCCTGCTCCTTGGGAGGAAAGCGATGGCAAACCTTGACGGCATAATAAAAAGTAGAGACATCGCCCAGCTAACAAAAGTCCATATGGTCAAAGCAATGGTATTCCCAGTGGTAATGCATGACTGTAAGAGGTGGACCATAAGGAAGGCTGAGCGCCGAATAATAGATTCTTTTGAATTATGGTGCTGGAGAAGACTCTTGAGAGTCCCTTGGACTGCAAAGAGATCAAATCAGTCAATCTCAAAAGAAATCAACCCTGACTATTCCCTGGAAGGCTAGATACTGAAGCCACCAAATGAGAAGGGAGCACTCACTGGAGAAGACCCTGATGCTGGGAAAGATTGAAGGTAACAGAAGAAGGGGACAGCAAAGGATGAGATGGTTAGACAGTGTTATCAATGCAATGAACATGAAATTAAGCAAATTTCGGAGCACAACGGAAGACAGGAGGGCCTGGCGTGATGAGGTCCATGGGGTCACGAAGAGTCGGACTCGACTGTGCTACTGAACAAGAACAGCAACAACAATTTTCCCCTGCCGGCCATCTGTTCGGTGATGAAGTGGTAGAGCCTGGCGGTGGGGAACTCCTGCCCCCACTGGGGTGGGTGCGTCTGGCATCCCTAATAGTAAAGCAGGAATTACGAGATTGGAGAACAATGCAGCGAAGCATTATATTACATACAAGAAACCATATAATAAAACTGGACTACAACGTTAGAGAATAATGCAATAGACACAGCATAATGCATACAATGAAGACTGCCTCAAATTCAACAAAACATGAACAGACATGACATTTATTCACTTGACAAAAATTGTCCTCCTGAACAGTTCTGCTAAGTCAGGTCCACAGAACAGAGAATACTTGGCTATGTGCAGCCGTTGATCTTACCTGTTGGCGGGGTGGCACTGTGAGAAAGCTTTGCTCAGATCAGAGAAGCTGTCGCAGGGGAACCTTTAAGGGCAGGCACTCCTGCAGATAATACCTATCAGTCGCAGCCCATATAGGGGCTGCCTCCCCCTTTCTTGTTGCTGTCATTCATACCTTGATAGAAGGTTTCCAACCTCCAGATGGGCCCTGGAGATCGCCCAGAATTACAACTGATCTCCAGGCTGCAGAGATCAGTTCTTTTGGAGAAAGTGGCTGCTTTCCAGGGTTGACTCCATTGCATTAAACCCCTACTGAGGTTCCTCCCCTCCCTAAACACCGCCTTCCCCAGGCTCCACCCCCAAATTTCCAGGAATTTCCAAACACAGAGCTAGTGACCTGACCGTCAGAACTTCTTAGGCGTTGCACTTTGCTTTAAGTGGGGCTGCTGCTGAGACGTTTCAGAAAGCTGAGGCAGCGTTACGCAGCCCATCTGTTACTAGGGTTGGGCCCGAGAATGCTGATCTCCACAGCTGCGGGTTAATTTCCTGAAGGACCACCTAATCCTTTTCAGGGGTCGTTTTGTAGAAAAAGAGCTAGGGGAACTCAC
>NW_015176038.1:321347-325723 GCF_001447785.1 Gekko japonicus | reverse complement strand
GGCGGGAGTGCAAGGAAGCCCCGCAAAGGCCCTCCCTGGCCCCAGGCAGGCAGGGGTGGGGAGAGGCGGGGAGGAAGCAACTTACCCTCCCTCTTCTCCTGTCTCCTCCTGGCTGAATGAGGGCCGGAAGCAGGGCGGCCAGAAGCAGGGGGCGGGGCTTCGTCATGTGCCCCGCCCCCGTACCTCACCCGGGGGAACTGCGATCCCCGCGATTCCCCCCGAAATGACCTCTGTCCTTTATGAACCTGCCCAATTGTTACGGTCATCTTTGTAGGAGTTATGTATGGGACTATGGACTTGCCTGCTGAGCTTCAGTCTGAGGCTCATAGAGACTATGGTATCCTGAACTGCACATTCCTATTGGCTGTTTCCAAAAGCAGACCAATCCAAGCAAAGCGGAACACTTGGAGGGAACAAATCCCATTGGTTGTTATCCTGTAAATATGATTGGTTTTTACCGTTTTGGAGGGAACAAATCCCATTGGTTGTTATCCTGTAAATATGATTGGTTCTTACCATTTTACTGGGCGTGGCTTTCCCAGCCCGGGATGTTTAAAAGGAGCTCTAAGCTCCTATGTTTTCGTGTTGAATCGTTCTTGTTAAATAAAGTTGAAATCACTTGGTTAAGAGCTGCCTGAGTCTGATTCACTTCAGAAGGCCTTGCTTTGGGTGCCCCCACCTTCTGTGATTAGGTGGGTGGCAACCTGGCAGAGGGCCTTCTCGGTCACAGCACCAGGGGTCTGGAATTCTTTCCCCAGGGAGATTCGTCTGTCGTCCCCTTCTGTTGCTGTCTTCCACTAGTGGGTGGAGACTTTTTTGTTTCATTTGGCATTTCCTCAACGATCCCTCCTTCCTAACCAATGTATTATGTTTTGTAAGTATTGTAACTGTTCTATAGGTATTTTAACTCTGTTTTCTAACTCATTTTATACTTGTTTTAATGAGGTAAGTTTGGAAGGAGGAGGAGAAAATGGGATTTATACCCTGCCTTTCATTACCCGAAGGAGTCTCAGAGTGGCTTACCATCACCTTTCCCTTCCCCACAACAGACACACTGTGAGGTAGCTGGGGCAGAGAGAACTCTTTCAAGAACTTCCCTTGAGAGAACCTTTTTTTTCTGAGAGAACTTGTAACTTACCCAAGGTGACACCAGCAGCTGCATGTGGAGGAGTGGGGAATCAAACCTGGTTCTCCCAGATTACAGTCTGTGCTCCTAACCACTACACCAAACTGGCTCTCCAGTTTATTTTAATAGTTTTATAATGTAATTTTATCTTGTATGCTTTAAATTGTCAGTTGCTTTGGCAGCCCTTGCAAGGGCAGAAAGGTAGGATATACATTTTCTAAACAAAGAAATAAACACCCCAGAGATAAAGCCAAGCTAACTGCCTTATCAGAACAATAAATAAAGAATTAAACTGACTCAGGTCTGCATACTAATTATCCAGATCCACACGATTAAGGAGAGTGCCTTTTTAAAGGTACTGGGGGGCATGGGGTCCTCACTGATCTCTTCCCCCATTCGGAAAATGGATTTTTGCAGAATTCTCTGCTGTTATTTTTGTTTCAGTTGTGCTGCTGTATCTCAGATCTGAGATATACCTGACTGCACGTAACAAAGGAGGCCATCAAATTAAGCTCTTTCTGTCGCCATGCCTGGGAACCTCAGCAAGTGGGCGCAGGCAGCAGTTCTTTGACTCAGGGAACCTCAGCAAGTGGGCGCAGGCAGCAGTTCTTTGACTCACGCAAAGAGGGAATCATCCCTCTGGAGCTTTTTATGGGGATAATGGACCTCTTAAGATGCAGACTTAATGACTTTACCCCCTGGAGGTTAGCAGGTCAAGTCCTGCCAGTTGGACTAATTGCTAATGAGACACAGAGATGCTAGATAGCGGAGTGTTTCGGAGTAGAGAATATTCAGAAGAACTTAAGATGCCAGACTGCAGAGACTTTCTGTGTGTGTAAAGAAAAAGGTCAATGTGGTTTAAAGAGCTTTGCAAATGGGGGTGGGGGGGGGGAGGAGGAGATACCATAAAATGCTCAGGCATCCAAGGTGCAGACAAATTCCATATTAGTGGCAGTTAAAAATGCATTCCAGAATGTTATTGAATGATTATAAAAGGAACCAAAGCAGAGAGTGAACGGCCTGAGGAGGAGGTGGAGGATTTCCCACTCCAAGGCCCGCCCATGGTAAAAATGACAACCCTTACACAGCAGAGCGGCTTCCTGTGCAAAACCACAACCAGATGTAGCCACTGGAGGTACAATTACAACTCTTTGACTTTTATCACTGGAGCAGGACAGAGAGGCTGCAGTCCCAGGCACACTGACGGGGGAGGGGGTCGGTTGCATTGAACTCAGCCTGGACTCATTCCCAGCGGCTGGTTGCCGTTCGTGTGTGCAAGCTGGAAGCTTATGCTCACCGACACACCAACACAAATGTTAAAAACTGCTGAGCAAAGCTGTCGGTTGGAACTAAGCCATAAGGGTGAATGAACAGAACTCTCTGGAGGCAGTTTTGAGGGGCAGCTGGCATCCTGCTTGACTCGGAAGAACTACTTAAAAAACTGGTAACGAGCCAAGAAGTGCTGACTTGGATGGCCTAGGCTAGCCTGATCTCGTCAAATCTTGGAAGCTAAGCAGGGTCAGCCCTGGTTACTGTTTAGATGGGAGACCACCATGGATTCCAGGGTTGCTGTGCAGAGGCAGGGCAATGGCAAACGACCTCTGAAGGTCTCTTGCCTGGAAAACCTTACGGGTCACTATGAGTTGGCTGCGACTTGACCGTATTTGCCACCGCCAATCAAGGAGCAGAAATGTAACAGTCTTGCTTGCAGACAAAACTGAAGGCCAGCATCCTCCTCCCTGTTTCCTACCATGTAAAAGCAAATAAATCTGCAGTCATTCATGGGCTGATTACGAGGTGATTTCCGCAGGGCAGGTTGAGGTTGAAGGCCAAAGCAAGTATCTTTTTCTGGTCAGTTGTCATTCTTAAAGCAGACACAGGATTAGGGCTGATGAGCTGACCACAATAATCCTGCAAGGGAACTCTGAAGATGAAAAAAACTAGCCTTTTTTAAACTATAAGTTTCTGTGCTCGACAGGTGATTGTGAAATGCCTTTCTGTCGTACAGTGTTATTACATTTATAAAACATTGCACAGGTAGATGGCTGGTGTGTAGATTCCAGAGCATTAAAACTATAGTATCATCAGAGTTCCTCTGATATGTCCCCAGGAGAGCACTACACTCTGCTGAGAGCAATTTGCTGCTGATCCCTGGCCCCAAAGACGTTCGGCTGTCCTTAACCAGAGCCAGGGCCTTCTCCGTCCTGGCCCCGACCTCGTGGAACTTTCTGCCAATTTCCATCAGGGCCCTGCAGGACTTAATACAATTCCGCAGAGCCTGTAAGGCAGAGATGTTCCGCCAGGCTTTTGGCTGAGGACAGCAATGGCTTCCCATCATAGCTGGCACCCTCTTTTCTTTCATTCTGCCCACTTCGGCCTCCTCCTTAACCTGCCCACGAGATAGAAGAACAGTCCCGAGTAAATTTTGGATTAAATTATGGATGCCATCTGGAGATTATTAAATTAGGATTAATTGATTGTTGGTTTTAATATGTAATGTTATATTGATTTTAACCTTTTGCAAATGGAACCAGAAAACAACAACAACAACAATAATAACAACAACAAGTAAAATATTCTGAGTATAAGTTTTTGAAGTCACATTATGATCTGTCTGCACTGTGAATGATCCAGTTCATGTTCCGATTAATATCAATCCAGAAAGCTTCAAGAATCGAGGCAGAGTTACGTGAATTAATCTGCAGCCTGGCTACATGTCGAACTGTGGATGGGGACAAGAATGTTATGGGTTCTCACTTTGGCCAGGGTGCAGCATTTCAGTGAAGGTGGTGGGGGGGAAGGGGATTGTCACAGATGGCAAGCGTAATATCATTACAAAGATTTTATTGCAGTCATTGGCAGGGGGTGATACATTAATAAAATATTAAGCAAATCGAAGGTTGTTCAATCAAAATATGTATTGAAACAAAATGGGTTCTGACCAAGATTAGTCCGGAATAATGAAGCATTTCTGTGTCTTGTTAGAACGGGGATCCTGTACAGACAGTTCCAGGAGTTACATCTGAGGGGATACCTGCAGAGTCACCATGTTGTCTGAATACAGAAATGCATGTATTTTTATGGCTTTGGTATATCCTGAAAAATGCAGTATTCCATCCATGCATTCAGAAAAATTAGATTATATGCATTTCCCCATTCAGGTGTTTTGTTTTTTTTGGCTATCAAGTTGCCACCAACTTATGGCAACCCTATATGGCAACCCTATAGGCAGGCCCATTTTTGGGCAGGA
>NW_015176038.1:309774-321208 GCF_001447785.1 Gekko japonicus | reverse complement strand
GCATAATAGACCATACCATAAAAGGCTGCACCCAGTGGCAGGAACTCATTAGGATTGGCTACATTAGGGGTGTGTGGCCTAACATGCAAAGGAGTTCCTGCTCCAAAAAAAGCCCTGGGTTTTGACAACAAACAAGGTAAACAGAATAAGAAGCAAAAGGTGGGTGTGGCTGGATGACCACACTTCTGGTAACTTGGGGGTGTGGCCTAATACGCTAATACGCTGTGCTGTCATGGGTGTGGCCTAATATGCTAATGAGTTCCTGCTGGGCTTTTTCTACAAAAAAAGCCCTGCCTATAGGCTTGTTCAAGGCAAGAAACATCCAGCAGTGACTTTCCAATTCCTGCCTCTGGGTAGAGACCCAGGACTTCCTTGGTGGTCTCCCACCCAAATACTAATTGACTCTGTTTAACTCCCAAGATCTGACAAGATCAGGCTAGCCTGGGCTACCCAGGTCAGGGCTCAGGCAAAATAGCAACCAAGGAAAACTGGGAGCAGGTATTGCGTGTTCTGGATAATCCTAAAACATGATATCTGAAAAAGGTTAAAAGCTTAATTGACTACCTCATATGGTTTTAATTATCTTTCTGGAAGTTTTTTAATATTAGAACCCACAGTTCTGATATGAGATATAAAGGGGAGACAGCATCAAGCCTCATGTAGTGTATCAAGTCCTGACAAGTCCGGACATGTCCACACAAGTCCAGAGACAAACCTCAACCTTCGCTCTTAGAGACAATGGACCAGGTGGATCTTAGCCTGCCCCAATCAGAGGGCTAGGTTTCTGGCCTAGAAGCCAATGGGACTCTCGGCCACTGTAAATAACCTATCAGGAAGTGGGGGGTGTTTTGGGTGGTGGGTTCTGAGGGAATATAAGCCGGCCTGCGAGCCGGCCAAAGTCATCTTGTTCCTGATCGAATAAAGTACGCTTTGCTGAAATCACTCTCCGTCTGCGTTCTTTTCACCTCAATTCATAAACAGGTTTTTAACACACACACACCAAATTACAGCCTTTCCCCCTCTAGATGGCCGGTGGGGAAGTTGCCCAGTTAGGTAAGGCCACAAGCGACAAGGTCTTTATTATTCTAGTCCTATTTTCCCCATACCTATAGCAAACATTTTAATGGCTGCCACCACTAGAGGTCAGAAGAGAGACACTGATGAAGTCCCTCTATTTTCAAGAAAAGAAGGGGGGGGGAATCTTCAGATTTCTGCTTTCACTTTTTACTGCAGTTCCCTCTGGGTGTAAAGTCAGGCAAGGCTGTTTTTGCAAGTCCAAGTCCAAGAAGAGGGGTCTTTCCAACCTTGTCTTTGACCCTTGGTTAGTATGGTCCAAGCTAGTCTTCTATTGTTAAGATGCTGAAGCTGCAGACCAGAAGGTCTATAGCTCAGCAGTTCTAGACCCTAGTGCTGCGTGACGGAGTGAGCTCCTGTCTCTGGCCCCAGCTCCTGCCAGCCTAGCAGTTCAAAAGCAAGAAATTGCAAGTAGATAAATAGGTACTGCTTTGGTGGGAAGTGTTCCGTGCGCCTCGGCATTTAGTCATGCAAGCCGCATGACCATGGAAACGTCTTCGGACAGCGCTGGCTCTTTGGCTTGGAAATGGAGATGAGCACCGCCCCCTAGAGTCAGATTTGACTAGCTTTTGAGCAAGGGAAACCTTTGCCTTTAATGGCTACAAGGTGACACCAGTTTCATATAAAAGAAAGCCACTGTTTACAATACAGAGAGCAAGAGAGAAATTAGTTGAAGAAGAAAATATCCCTTAATAATTAGTGAGCAAAGAAAAATAGCATAGTTTCCCTAAATCTCAAAATGTATCTTTAATGGTGGAAAATAAGAGCTAGTCAAACAAACTCACAGTTTCCAAAATCCAGTTTTCTTTTCCCCATGTCCAGGAGATAAGTTTCTTTAGTCATATTTATTCCAGCGTGCCCACATGTCTTCATTCCTCATGTTTCTTTTCCACCTGACAATAAAAGAACTCCAGCAAAAGAAAGCCATCCCACTTCCTCACTATACCCTTCCACCTGCTAATTCCAGTTTCCCCTCTTTTCCGGAATCTTCTCTGATCCACTACCCATGTGGCAACCTACATTCTTACTGGCCAGTAGTTCAGCTCATAATTTGGTTTCTTACCAGACTAGTACAAATTTATTCCACAGCTGTGTTGTCTTGCCTCAGGAGGAAAATGTAAGCTAACCTCTGATCATTCAGAAATCAAACTATACATGTTTCCTCAGACGGAACTTTACCCTAGCTACCTGTTGGGTAAGGTGTCAAAACAATACATGACACCTTGCAATCATGTAAACGTTCCTTATACAAGGAGATTCCGTTTGAATAAATGTGTGATCAGAGCTGTGTTTACCACCTGCTATTCTTCAGAGTCTTATGTGTTCTAATGCTAAGACACAGGATAGACTGGGTTGTAAAAGGTAAAGGTTCCCTTGCTCGAAAGTCAGTCGAATCCGACTCTAGGGTTGCGGTGCTCATCTCCATTTCAAAGCCGAAGAGCCAGCGCTGTCCGAAGACATTTCTGTGGTCATGTGGCTGGCATGACTAAACACCAAACACTGTTACTGGGTTGTACCCTTACCTTAATGGGACACAGGACTTAGAGTGCATATTCTCAAGATAAAGACTTATTGATGATAACAATGTGGCAAAGAGGATCTGACAGAAAGACAGAAAGGGACTATACAAATGGCAAATATTTTTATGATGAATCCCCCCCAACTTTGCTTAAAGGATTTACAGCTAACCAGTTCCAAGTCAACTGAACTCAAGGGTGTAACCTTAGTTAGGATGGCACTGTTAGGGAACCAATGTTCTCAAAGAAACTTAGAGAATGTCAGAATCTATCCAGGATGACAGAGACTCACTTGTCCACTTATCTGGGACAGCTCTACAATTAGGGAACAACTGTGAGCTGAAAGAGGTTCCGAAAAACAGCAACTAAATCGATAGGAAGGAACAACTTACAAATAAGGGCTTAACATGTGGATGCTTTTAAAAAAAATTAGATAAAATGATGAATCCGATGAACACAGGAGAATGGAGAGAGTGAAGAGAGACACTAGAACTTAAGATCACGCAACACAACTGATTGGCAGGAACTGCCTCCCCCCCCCCCCCCCCACACACACAAAGATTTTAAAAAATGAATTTGTGGAAACAATATATAATGATGACCTCTTAGCTTAGATGTGTTATTAAGGATTCATCTGGCCTTAGAGGTTTGCTTGTTTTATTTTTTAATTTAGGGCAATGGAAAGGTATATCTTAGTCACTGAGAAAACAGAGAAAACAATAGTGCCTTTTTTAGTATCCAAAGTCATACTTTTATTACAATATGCAAGAATATTCTCTGCATTCAGATCCTCTCTTGGCATTCAAATCTTGCCGCATAGCCTTGAGCAGATCACACTCTCTCTGCCACAGACCTCTATGACTGCAGATCTCTCAATCCTGTATAGAGTTCCTTACACTGCAATCCTATGTAGCATTAATACAACATGCTTAGACTGGGGTAACTCTGCATAGGATTGCAGCGCAAGAAGATTAAAAGCACTTTCGACATTCATAGCACCGCCATGTGCAGGATTCAGGAAAGCACTTATTAATGTCCGTGTTGTTTGCAGGGAACATAATGTTCCATTTGCAGCATCATTGCCTGTAGCCTCTGCCCACAAGCCCTGCTGGCTGGCATTTCTGCCATGCAGATAATGTATGCATTGTGAATGCTTAAAAGTGCTGCCAAGGGTCTTGGCATGAGTGCTTCCTTCCTGAGCTGCATGCAGAATAAAGAGCATCTCAGCAGGCTCCATATGTATATCAGCAGCAGTAAAGAAAGATAATAATGACTGTGGTTACTGTTTAGAACACAGTACTACTAAGCCCCACTTAAAGCCAGGAGATTTAGGCTGATGGCTCCATTTTTGTTGGCGTCATTCTGTCTGTGGTGACTTTAAGGGAGGAGGTGTGGCTCAGCAGTACAGCCTCTGCTTTGCATGCAGAAGGTTCCTGGTTCAACCCCCAGCATCTCCAGTTTAAAAAGGACCAGTCAGTAGGTGTTTTGAAAAACCTCAACCTGAGTCACTGGAGAGCTGCTGCCAGTCTGAGTAGACAATACTGACCTTGATGGACTGATGGTCTGACTCAGTATCTGGTAGCTTTGTGTGTGTTCATGTGTGTGTGAGATTCAGGGCCAGCCTACATGTTATGTTGTCACTGAGTTCGCCATGGGAACCTCCAATCAAACATTAGCTGCAAGTTTCCCACGGGAACTCGATTTAGAGCTGTGCAGGGGTGCCAATTCTGGTGGGGTCCACAGATTGGGGGGAGTAGGGGTTCCTGCCCCACCGCCAACACAGTCCAGACCATATTTGGGCTTTTGCATGGCTTCTAAATAGAATTCCTATGGGGAACTTGCCGCTAAAATCCCTGCAGCGCACTCATTGACAATGTAAGGTGTAGTTTGGCCCTCAGACTAATCCACTGTTGGCAGAAACTTCCACAATGCCTGTTCACCCTGCGCTAAGGAACGGTGTGACGACATGCAGAAGTTTAGGATTTCCTTCTAGAAGACAAATGAAGTGAAATTCAGCAGCTGCCCTGGGCCTGAACATCGGTACCATCTTGAGTGGGATGTCCTGTGCATTGGACGCGAAGGATGTGCTTGAGTCCAGCCTGAAGCATGTCTCCTTGGTCAATTTAGTTCCAGGTTTTCATTCTTGAGCCTGATTTTCGAGGTTTGTTAGGATGCTGGCACAGGCAGCACCACCCAGTGTCTTTCAATGTATTTCACTAATCAACATACAGTTGTCGCTTTCATTATGGCCATGTTAATTACAAAGCTCGTCTCCCCTACCAGGCAGAACAGGGACCTCTGCAGAAGTGCTCCATCTCAGACACAAGGGGGAGCTCATCACTCACACATTTGCTCTCTCTCTCTCTCTCAACATGTATTTCTTAAGAATGCCAGCAAATAAATAACCATTTTTGATAATGTGGCTTTAGTATGTAGGGAACTACCTTGCTTAGCCTCAGGATGACAGTCAATGGGTCTATCGTTCTGGAAGGGGCAAATTGGGAGGAATGGCTCTGGGAAATAGCCCTGCCCCTTAAAGACAGGGGGGTGGAGAAGAGGAGGAGGAGAAGGAGATTGGATTTATACCCCACCCTTCAGTACCCTAAGGAGTCTCAGAGAGGCTTACAGTCTCCTTTCCTTTCCCTTTCCCTCCCCACAACAGACACCCTGTGTGGTAGGTGGGGCTGAGAGAGCTCTTTTGAGGACTGCTCTTGAGAGAATTTGTGACTGAACCAAGGTCCCTCCAGCAGCTTCAGCACTACAGCAGCAGTCACAAAACAGCTGCCACAATATGGCCACCACGGGAGGCAGCCAATCAAATCTCCAATGGCCAAGAGCCCCACCTGGCTGCATCCACTTTCTAAAAACATTTGGTGGGCACCAGAAAAGGTGTCGATAGGCTCAAGGAGCACCATGTTGGGGATCCCTGTTCTATTTGGGAATAGGGCTAAGAAGATCAAGAGACACACCAGTCATGCTGCTCCCAAAAACAAATCACATTCAGGAAATGGTCCTAAGCACACTAAGATATGTGCTGTTAAATTCAGTTTCTCAGTGTGGGAGCCAGTGTGTTATACTGCTTATAAAACTAGGACCGTGGAAACCTGGGTTCAAACGCCTACTCAGCTGAAGTTGACTTTGTCCAATGGATGTTGGTCCTTACTGTGTTCCGGCGGGGGAAGGGGCTCCTGTCTTCTTCCTGGAGTCTTTGGTTACCACAGAGTTTTTCCTCAAATGCTAGAGTGCCCCCCCCGCAACGTGCCCTGCATGATGATGTCACCTCTGGGTGACGTCATCATGCTGGGCATGTCAGCACGGATGGGGCTGCTTGGGGGCGGGGCTCCCCCACTGGCCAGCTGAGTCACAGCGGATTGGGGCTCCCAAAAGCAGGGAAAACCCCACCCTCATTGGGGGGTGGCAATCCTATGTCCAATCAATCTTTGAGGGTAAAGTGGGGGTGGGAAGGTCCTGAGCTCCTTGGGACAAAAATGGCATTTACATTATTATTTGATGGCATTTGTAAACAGGAATCTTCAAGACAAGGAACAATGGGGGGGTGTTTCCACTTCAGGTCAGCTAGAATTTGTGCCTTTCATGCATGTAGAACTTGGGAGACTCAGACTGCAAAAGCAGGAGGATCCTCCTTACAGGAAGAGCCAGAGACCCTTTTCTCCTGGATGCAAAATGTTAGCACTGCCATCACCCAAACTGCCATATGAGCCACGGAAGTGGCAGAGAGAGGCAGGGAGCAGATGGGAAGCAGCAGGCTGGCGGTGGGAGGACATCTGAGGGCTCAAAGAGACACGGTGAAGATCGTGTGTCTGGCTCAGTCCACACAAATGCAAAGGGCAGGATCGTGCTGCCTCAGATCAGCCCTTTCCAAATGTTACGTATAGAAGAGGCCTGACAACCATGTGTATGCTACCCGTGATCCTCCCAACACCTGTGGCTGCCAGGTTGTCCCAAAGAGGCAATGTGCAGATTTTGCATTCTGGTACAGTAATTTTAATATCTTTAATATCTTCAATAGGAGCTGTGGTGGCTCAAGTGGTTAAGACACTGAACTGCAGGCTATGGAAGGTCAGTAGTTCAGCAGTTCAAGACCCGAGTATGCCGCATGATGGAGTGAGCTCCCGTCTCTAGTTCCAGCTCCTGCCAACCTAGCAGTTCGAAAGCAAGAAATTGCAAGTAGATAAATAGGTACCAGTTCAGTGGGAAGGTAACAGCATTCCGTGCACCTTGGTGTTTAGTCATGCCGGCCACATGACCACGGAAACGTCTTCGGACAGCACTGGCTCTTCGGCTTTGAAACGGAGATGAGCACCGCAACCCTAGAGTCGTATTCGACTGGCTTTCGAGCAAGGGAACCTTTACCTTCACCTTTTTACAGTATCTTTACACACTGGTGAAACACTCTTCCAGCTGAGACCCAGGCCCAGTGGGACTTAATGCCGTTCCGCAGGCCCTGTAAAACAGAGTTGCTCTGCCGGGCCTATGGCTGAAGGCAGCAACAGATTTCATCTTTGACTGGCCTCTCCTCTCTCCTCCTTTTAGACCAGACAGGCTGCACACCACTCCCCCCGGAGTTTTACACCATCTTATATTATATTATATTTATTATAATATTGTTAGTTATAACATAATGTATTGCACCATATATTGTTAGGTATTTCATTATATATAAATGTTTTATGATGTTTTTAGCATGATGTTACCCACTCTGAGCCTGGATGCAGGGAGAGCAGGATACGAATCCACTAAAATAAATGAATAAATATGAAATCCTGATTTTCAGGATTCTGGTTCACCTGTACCAAAGCTGCAAATCTATATGCTGCCCCTTTCAGACAATGTATAAACTGTACATAGTGCTTAGAGTGTTGGACGAGGCTCTGGAAGACCCAGTTTCGAATCCCACAAAAGCTTGCTGGGTGTAGTGCCAGATTGGTGTAGTGGTTAGGAGCGCAGACTCTAATCTGGGAGAACCAGGTCTGATTCCCCACTCCTCCATATGCAGATGCTGGTGTGACCTTGGCCGAGTTACAAGTTCTTTCAGAGCTGATTTCCGGTTTTAGCGACTTGCTGGACGGGTGCGCTCCATCACGCTCTAATGTGAGCGCCCCGTGATCACGGCAGATGGGAGGGGTCCTGGACGATTCTGCCCCCCCAAGCCCTTGTAGGGGGTTTGTAGCCTGGGGTGTGAGGGGTGCCTCTTCCAAGGCAACCACTGAGGAATTGAGGCTCCTCTTTGCCCCTATAGGTCCCGCTGCCGCGAGACCAGTAGGGAAGCAGAGACGAATGCTGGGCTGAGCGAGCAAGTGATCTAGCATTTTTTGAATGGCCTCCCCACCTTTGGTCAAACTCGCGGAATGAACTGTGAGTGTGAGTTCTCATGTAACTAATCAAGTGTTTAAGTGGGTAATCGCTCCAAAGCCCCAAAGCTGATGTGGAGGAGGGGGAGGAGTTACCCCCCCTTAAACAAGCTGCGATCCATGAGCAAATGTGAGGGGCAGAGATGGTTTCGAGTGGAAAGAGTGACAACTAGCTGAGTATCGTGCAGAATAGAACAAAGCGTATAGAAACAATAGACTTTCAGAGACTTAACCGGTTTTCCCCTGTGTAAACAATCAATGCGAGGAGATAAAATGGCGGTTAGGAAGAAACTTCTTTCAGGAACTGCCAGTTCAGCGACATCATCTCCCAAACCGGAAGCAACCACTGATTTTCCAAACATGCTGGCTACAGTGCTGCGCCCTCTGCTGGACCAGATGACTAATCTCAACAACAATTTTGATGCTCTCCAGAACCAGTTGAAACAAACGACGATCAAGATGGAAGAAACAGTCAAGGTGCTTAAAAAAGTTGAAGCTAAAACAAATTCATTCAACCAGAGGCTGGAGGTTGTAGGGGGAAAAGGCTTTCTGACAAAGAGCAGCTGTTAAGTCTACAAATGGAGAAATCACTATATGTCCTGAGATTTCAAGATATCCCAGAACAGAAGGGTGAGAACTTAAAAGAGATTCTAAGCAAAGCATTGGCTCCAGTGGCAGATCTTAAAGCGGAATCTATACAAAGCGATATGGATATTGTTTACAGAACCTATCCAGAATTTATCAAGAAAAATAAGCTGCCCAGTGAAGTATTTGTTAAGTTCTCCAAGAGGTAAATGAGAGATATAATTCTGAAAGCAACAAATGGGACAACCCTGAAAATCAAAGGTGAAGAGGCGAGAGTCTTAAAAGACATTCCATTTGAGATAAGAAAATGGAGGAAACAGTACAAAAACCTAACTTCTTTTCTACAGCAACATTCTACTCCCTTCAGATGGATATTTCCAGAAGGTCTTATCTTCAACTATAAAGAGAAAAAAGAGATTGATTCTGTCCAGAAAGCAAAGACTGTTTTGGAGCAACATCAAAAAACTGCGAAAGAAAAAGGCATAGCAGAGGACAGCAATCAAACAGAAGAAAACAGAGAACATGGA
This sequence comes from Gekko japonicus, assembly GCF_001447785.1. Classification (NCBI taxonomy): domain Eukaryota; kingdom Metazoa; phylum Chordata; class Lepidosauria; order Squamata; family Gekkonidae; genus Gekko; species Gekko japonicus. The sequence goes on along the minus strand of NW_015176038.1, from coordinate 312,133 downwards.
CTGGGAAACAGTGGAAACACCCTGGACAGCTCCTCAGACGATTCTGAATCTGAGAAAGGAACAGCGGCTCCTAAACACCTCATAGTTAAACTGAACTATGATAAAAACAAACACAGGAGATAATGATGTGATGTATACCTTAATCTTCAAAGCCTTATTCTCTTTTGATATATAAGAAACTAGGATGTACCTACTCTAGCTAATTATGCTTGTATTAGTTTGGTTTTTTTAAAAAGTAGACAGTATCACTCCTTTTACTTTTTTCTTACATGCGGGAAGACTATTATGATATCGATGTAACTAATGTAACAGGATCCTTGCTTTAGCTTTGTATTTTGGTTTAGTACCCCCTTTCCCCCTTCCTTTGTAGTTGTGTAGAGAAAAGCAATAAAAAGGTATACTTTTTCTTTAAAAAAAACAAGTTCTTTCAGAGCTGTTCTCTCAGGAGCAGTTCTCGAAAGAGCTCTCTCAGCCCCACCTACCTCACAGAGTGTCTGTTGTGGGGAGGGGAAGGGAAGGAGATTGTAAGCCACTCTGTGAGACTCCTTCAGGTAGTGAAAGGCGGAGTATAAATCCAATCTCTCTCTCTTTTATACTCTTCTTCATCTAGGGCCAGTCTTACACCCTCAGTCTACTCTGCCTCTCAGGGTTGTTGTAAGGATAAAACAGAGAAAAGGACAATTATGTAAGTCACCTTGATTCACCACTGGGGAGAAAGTTTGGGCATAAATGAAGTCAATACATACATAAATATACCAGGAGAATCTATGGGCAGTCGCCAACCACCTCGTAAACTTGGAGTGTAGTGCCTGAAAAGGACTTGTGCCTATAAAGTGGGGGTCCCCCCAACCTTTTTGAGCCTGTGGTCACCTTTAGAATTCTGACACAGGATGGTGGGGGCCTCCACAGAATGGCTGCTGCAGGAGGCAAAACCACACGCACAGAGAGTGCAAGGGAGAAGAAGGGCAATTAAAAATATGCTGGGAAAGGAAAGGGGGGCGAGAGAGAATAAACAAAACAAACACTATGGCAGCAGCGACCACTGAGACAATGCTATTTTAATCTGCATTCCTGACCAGAGCTTCAGCGGCCAATCAGAAGCCCTGATGGTCAAGAGCCTCACGTTTCCCCACCCACTTTCTAAAAACACTGGTAGGTACCAAGAAATCTGTTAACAAGTGCCTCTTCTAGAACATACAGGGAGGGGTTTTAACCCTTTAACCTCCACTCAGTTTTGCTACTCAGGACTGGACTCGGTGTGTTGTTACTTGAAGAAAAGATGTGCTCTTTAAAAGTGTTCATTCTTTTAAAATTCTGGTAACAACGCCAAATGAAACAAAGGTCCTCTGATACATTAATAATTAGCAAAATTTATTAAAGCACAAAATTCATTAATAATAATTATTATTATCATAATATGGCATTGTGTGTAGAGTAGCCAGGAGATCCTAAGAATGCCTGGCAGACAGAATTTCTAGCTCCTTTAACATTATGCACCACTAGGTGGCAAGCTAGACTTGTTCTCAAGGCAAGAGATGTTTTAACGGGACAGGATCACTCCTACCCCAAAGCAACTCAGACAACAACCTTACAAATTCATTCTCATTGATTCTTTTTCTTTCAAAACATCAGACGTGTGGGGCTGAGGACTGAGTGATGAGTGACCACATGAAGACACCCAGCAAAGGGGAGGGGAGGTCCATGCACATCTACCATTAAATCTCCTATTCACCCCTGCTGGTGTAATTCAATGAGGCGGCCAGCAAAAACAGCCAGCGTTCCAATAATGCAAACCAACATGAAGATGCCAAGGAGCAGGTGGTCCACCACCATGGCAACAAATTTCCATTCTTCCGCAGCCTGGGAGGGGAAAAAAGGGAAACAATTATTGGACTTGGCTTATGTGTAGTCAACTGGTTGTATCAGAGGACTGGCACTTGGGATATCTCTTTATTATTGAAAAATAATCCTCTGTCATGTTCTTTCTCACATTAGCAACTTCTAACATGTGATAGGTTCCCCCTTCAACAGGCCACAAGGCTATGGCAGCTTACCCTGTTTTTGGTGAGCCAGTGAGCATCCTAACTACTACAGCACACTGGCTGTCATAGGAGGACACCGAGGGACCAAGAGAAACAGATGCTGACATGTGAACCAAAGACCATGGATAGAATAGGGTTGCTAGGCAGACTCTTTGCTCCAGCAAGAGCAGAAATGGGGGAGCAGACCAATGTGACATGATGCTGTGACGTCACTTCCGGAAGAAGAAGAAGAAGAAGAAGAAGAAGAAGAAGAAGAAGAAGAAGAAGAAGAAGAAGAAGAAGAAGAAGAAGAAGAAGAAGAAGAAGAAGAAGAAGAA
>NW_015176038.1:288784-309680 GCF_001447785.1 Gekko japonicus | reverse complement strand
GAGGAGGAGGAGGAGACTGGATTTATACCTTGCCCTTCACTCAGAGTCTCAGAGCAGTTTACAAACTCCTTTCCCTTCTGCTCCCCACAACAGACAGCCTGTGAGGTAGGTGGGTCTGAGAGAGCTCATTCAAGAACAGCTCTGACAGAACCATGGCTTGCCCAAGGTCATCCAGCAGCTGCAAGTGGAGGAGTGGGGAATCAAACCTGGTTCTCCCAGATTAGAGTCCGCACACTTAACCACTTAACGCACTTAACCACTACATCAAACTGGCTGTACACCAGACTGGCTCTTGTTCCCAAAAGGGGACATCGCATTGTTACAGAACTTCCCAGATCTCTATGGTAAAAACCATAAAGATTCTGAGAATTCCTAGAGTGTTGTGACATCACTTCTGGATGCAACTGGAAGTGATGTCATGAGACACTGCTTCCCACGTCTCATTTTTTTGCTCCCACTGAAGCACAGATTGGTAGAGAGGCCAGGAGATTGCCCGCCAAGACAGGCAACCTAGAATGGAACATTCCAGAAGTCCAAACAGAGTTTTAATTAGAGCAATGCTACTGATTTACAAAACCCAAAGGATGAGAAACCACCACCACTGAACTTTCCCCCCAGAAAGCTAGCAATCATTCATCCTGAATTTTCTCTGTCAACTACATCAGTGGTCTACAGGCGGCTTGTAGAGTCCCGCCTGCTGGGTTGTGAGCTGCCTTTTCCTTCACTGCTTTTTGGAGAGACGTGTTGATAGTGCACATGCCTAGAGGGCAAGGTGGCACACCACTCTTGCTTCTCTTTGCACATATACTGAGAGGAGCAGCAGAACAGCCAGGTGAGATCACTTCGCTATAGAGAGGATTTCTTTTCAGTACAGAAATTCTATGATATGGCTCTTGCTCTCATGTGACAGTATCATTAGGTGATTTCCTGTCAAGTGCATGCAGCACATCAGGTTCCATTCCGCTGCCTATAGTTAAAGTCCCTGGGATAGCTTTATGCTCTGCAGATCACAACCTGCTGGTGATCCCTGGCCCCAAAGATGTCCGGCTGTCCTCAGCCAGGGCCAGGGCCTTTTTGGTCCTGGCCCCAACCTGGCGGAACTCTCTGCCTAATACCACCAGGGCCCTGCGGGATCTTACGCAATTCTGCAGGGCCTGCAAGGCAGAGATGTTCCGCCAGGCTTTTGGTTGAGGAAAGCAACAGTGCTCTATTGCGGCTGGCACCCTCTTCGTCTCCCCCTCCCCTTAATTCTGACCTTGTGTCCCCTCTCCCTCTTCCCAGAAAGTGCCCAGGCAGTCCAGAACTGGGATGTCATTTTTAAGGGCGCCATCTGGGACTTCTTTTTAAAAATTTATTATTCTGATTTTGTTATTTTGCATTCTTAATGTTTTGTATATTCGTTTTATGGCTTTGTGCCTCTGTTGTACATCGCCCAGAGCCCTGCACAAGCTAGGATGGAGCGAGTAATATATCAAATAAATAAAATAAAATAAAGTAGGCTTGGCAGGCCACCTGCTATGGTGGGAGGCCCCCCGCTGGCAACCCTGTGTTGCCATAACTCGGAGGAGCAGGAGGGTAAACCAAACATTAAAAGCTGGTGTCACATGCAGCGTGGCATCACTTTTAGGGAAAACCCAGAGGTGATGTCTCATTGCTCTAGGAATCACTCTAGAGCAATGTGACACCATGTGGTGTATGTGATGCTGGCAGGCACCCCCATGTCCCCTCCCACAAGCTACTGCTGGTTGTCTGGCAACCCTAGGTTAAAGGTGAGTTCCAGGTCTGGAAAGGCTGAAGTTCTCTGAACTATGTTTGAAGTTCCTGTCCCTCTCTAATGGCTCACTCATCAGGAGACTCAGATCCGCCTGGAGTCGGCCGGCTGTAAACTCTTTCCCAGCTGGTTGATTTCTTCCTAAATTATATTGCTGCACAGTTTTTGTTTGATGCTGGCCCACAAGGGGGAGCCAGATGTTGCATTGCTGCAAAGCGTGAGGAGAAACTGGGGAGGAGAAGAAAGGCTTCCAGTGAGAGGGAAGGAAGCGCATTTTGGTTGAATAGCAGCAGCGAGTGAAACACGGAACACTTGAAATCCTTGCTGCCTAAACTATAGCCTTCAATTCAATTTAAAAAAGTGTGCCAAAGTAGAGCTTGACTGTTTACCTGGCACACCATTACAGATTAGTCTCCAGTTTTGTAAATATAATAATTGGCACTTTTCCTCTGCTCTTGACCCTGTTCTGTTCGGTGTTAGAGGAAGGTTTGATCAACTACAGGTTCTTCTGTTTTCAACTGGAGGTTGCCATTCTGCCTTCTTCCCAGAAGGCCAAAGCTACAACCTGATACCAGCTCCTCCCAGCACAGTTTGGAATTTTTTTTTTTTAAATGCCCCTCACAAGCCTGAATTCCAGTGTTTTTGGTCCAGTGCGCCTTCACATAGAAGAGTACTTAGTTATCAACCACACGTTTATTTGCAGCAGCCTTTACCAAAGCTGCCAACCCCTCCCCACCATTTATGGTGTAAGCTTGGATCCCAAAGACTGTCTGGCGTAAAAGCCACTGTGGGGAAAATTTGTAGGAAAACTGACGGGCAAGGGAAGGATTAAGCAATCCCTTACAGACTCTAGGAGCTGCGGTGGCTCAAGTGGTTAAGATGCTGAACTGCAGGCTGTGGAAGGTCAGTAGTTCAGCAGTTTGAGACCCGGGTGCCGCATGACGGAGTGAGCTCCCGTCTCTAGTTCCAGCTCCTGCCAACCTAGCAGTTCGAAAGCAAGAAATTGCAAGTAGATAAATAGGTACCACTTCGGTGGGAAGGTAACAGCGTTCCGTGCGCCTAGGTGTTTAGTCATGCCGGCCACATGACCACGGAAACGTCTTCGGACAGCGCTGGCTCTTTGGCTTTGAAACGGAGATGAGCCCCGCAACCCTAGAGTCGGATTCGACTGGCTTTCGAGCAAGGGAACCTTTACCTTTACCTTTTACAGACTCTAAGACAAATTGCACCACCACCCCACACACCTTTTTTTTGCAAAAAGGCCTCAGAGTGTTCTTACTTTCACCTGTAGTATTGTTTGCCCCACAGAGATGCTAACACTGAAAAATAATAAATTGATGTCCCAGGCAACAAGTAGAGGGAATCGTTCATCAGCTAACAAAGTAGGCTTTGTTTTCCACAGAAGGGCAATTAAAAGGTGTCGCTGTCACGTTCATCCGATGGTTTTCAATAATACAGAGTGATTTTGGGGGGAACTGGGCTTGTTTCATTGGCAGTTTTGAAATGGCCAATGCACTGGCAATCGATTATTCCCACACCTGTCTGCTAATTTGAGGCTCAGTGCAGATGATCAGTGGCCCCAAAATGATCACTCGTGATCCTGAAAGAGCCAGCCTGAGTGTTTTTGGTGCCCTAGGCAAATTATGACTCAGTGTCCTCCCCATTCAACATCTAATGCTTTTGTTTATAAGAAATAAGTTGAATAGAGAAAATAAATTCACTTCCATCTAATTTGGCACCCCTTAAAACCCAGTGCCCTAGGCTGACCCTGGGTTCCGGCAGGATCAAAATCCAGCATGAAGGATGGAATTGTGTGGAACAGAGCCCCCATTTGTTGGACCTATAGGCACAGCCCCTGCGATTCCTGCACTTGTGGGAGCTCCAGTAAAGGAGTGCTGTAATTGGGGCTGTATGGGACTATGGCCTTATATCGAATCAGTGCTTCACACATTCCACACCTCCATGTGAGTCCCTCTGGCCTGTAAATCTGCCAGCAACTCTGTGTGCTCCCAGAGGCAAATTGTGTATATGTCTTCCAAGCACGGGAACTGTGCCCTACTTGGGGTACTGGTATTTATCCAGATCATCCCAAAAGAAAGAATTACAGTGCTGTATTAATACCAGAGGAGGTTCTTTAATCAAGTTTGAATTCTTTTAAGAACAGTATTTCTAAATGTTTTAGCAGGAATCATTTCGAATGCCAATATTAATGTTCCCCAGCTCTCTTTACTTACCATCCCTGGATTCTTTTTCCTTCTATGATTTCTGCATATGGGAAAAACTTATCAGTTCTGCTTCAAATTTTAACCAAAGACCATCTGTTATTTGTAATCATTAGCATCCTTTACAAACTACATTAAAAGCAGAACAGGAATATATACATTGGTACTAACAATGTATAGCTGCGGTGGCTCAAGTGGTTAAGACGCTGAACTGCAGGCTGTGGAAGGTCAGTAGTTCAGCAGTTCGAGACCCGGGTGCTGCATGATGGAGTGAGCTCCCATCTCTAGTTCCAGCTCCTGCCAACCTAGCAGTTCGAAAGCAAGAAATTGCAAGTAGATAAATAGGTACCACTTCAGTGGGAAGGTAACAGCATTCTGTGCGCCTTCGTGTTTAGTCATGCCGGCCACATGACCACGAAAATGTCTTTGGACAGCGCTGGCTCTTCGGCTTTGAAACGGAGATGAGCACCGCAACCCTGGAGTCGGATTCGACTGGCTTTCGAGCAAGGAAACCTTTACCTTACTAGCACTACATAACAGAAGAGGAATGTCACTTCCAAATAAAGGCGCTGATTTAATGGTGGTGATTTACTTAAGGAAAATATGCTTACATTGTTAGATTCTTGGTCAGACTTCATGGTTTCAGCAATGTATTTGATGCCCTCAATAGCACTCTTGACATCTGGGTTTTTGGTAATGGATGACTGGAAATTCATCGCGGCTGGGCCTTGCTTGCCAGAGATCTCGGAAATATCAATGTCTTCGGTAAAAATGCTTTTTTCCAGCTTATTTCTGGAAGGCCGTTTCATTGTTGAGAAAAACATCAGGTTTGGGATTGTGTTGATGAAAATCTGTAAGAGATTACTATTTAGTTTACAAACAATAGATCTGTCAGGAAGAAAGCACAGAGCAGTAGATGCTATCGTTCTATAATCTCAGACTAAAAATATTTCTGTTTGATGGATGCAATAACCAAGGTGGCTGAGGAAGCATCTGTACGACTGACACATTTTTTTCCACATGATTTAGGGCATGATTTTTTCACATGATTTAGAACTCATTTGTTATGAGGGCCAGATCTGACATAAATGAGACCTTGTTGGACTGGGCCATGTGTGTCATAAAATGTAATGCCAGGTAGTGGAGATATAAACTTTATAAAGTACACAAACAGAAAGGGTGGTTTTTTTACTTAAAATAGAAACATGCTTAAAACATCAGCACTCTTGCAATATTTTGTTTACTTAACAGTGTCTGATAACTGACACCTCTTGCTTTAAATTATTGCATCAAAATGTCTGTGCTGCTGCAATCTTGAGTATGCTGTTCAGGAGTGTGTCTGTAAGCTGCAAACCTACAATGACGCAGCAGCAGCAGAAGTGGAAGAAGAAGCAGAAGACAGCCAGTTCCACTGCAGGCCTGACAGAAACCCTCCGGGGGCCTGATCTGGCCCCCGGGCTGCATGTTTGACACCCCTGATTTAGGGCTTTTTCTCACCACCAAGTTTTTCTGCATCTCGTCTTCCTATCTGCATCAAATTTCCCCCTCTTACACACAGTATTGTTTGCCAGTCCTTGCTCTCCCAGTTTCCCCCTGTGTTTTTTCAAACTAACTTTGCAATCGTCTAAAAAAAATGGGGGAACTCTGGAAAAACTGAAAGAGCAATGACCCTTATCACTCATTTGCTTCTTCCCCCCATCAAGACCTATGGTGGCGACCCTGTAGGGTTATCAAGGCAAGAGACTTTCAGGGCTAGTCTGCCATTGCCTGCCTCTGCATAGCGACCCTGGAATTCCTCAGTGGTCTCCCATCCAGATACTTACCAAGGCACCAACCCTGTTTAGCTTCCGAGATCTGATGACACTGGGCTAGCTTGGGTGATCCAGGTCAGACCCTTTTAAATTACAGACCCATTTAAGGCACCCATCATATAGGTGGATGATGAAACTGAGCAAACTACTAGCTTTCAGAATGTAATACCGGAGCTCCATTGAAAACAGAAAAGAAAGAAGGTGGCATAACGTGGTGGGTGTGGCTGACCACGGCTTGTGGTGCACACGCTAAGACCGCTAGCACAAGGGTATCATTGACATGATACTCATATCATTTTAGAGGAGAAATGCAAAGGATGTTGCTGCAGCGCCTTTTTTTAGTTTTTATTTGCTCAACTAATATAGATTGTCTGGTATGCTATCCCTAAGGGAGGGCAGTAATTGGGTCTGCTTCATTGTGTGGGAGGGTGAAATCATTGGCTTTCTCAGTGGATGGAGATTAGTAGGTGTTCCTGGACTGTGCATTTGAGGAAGAATCTAACCTCATACTCCCTCTTGCTCCTTCGTCCCCTTATGGTGCAAACAGCAACTAAAACATGTAAGGGAATATTTAAAAAGTCATATGCACTATTGTGCCTGCCTTAGAGATGCATAACCGTGGCTAACATTTTACTTCAGATCCAAGAATTATTTGTCTTCAGAGCCCTGTGGAATGCCCTGTGGAGGGTTCTAACATCATCAGCTTCAAGATACCTGAGTATGAGGTGACTGGGGGGGGGAATGGGCTGTGAAATTGATTTACAGCTCTGCTAAGGAGACCATCTCACCTTCCTCACCCACTGGGGCATCGTATGGGTACTTGGGGAACGGTGGTGAGTATTGATCACAATGACGGTGATGATGATGGAGGTTATGACGAATACCATGGTGAACAACATGTATTTCCCAATCAGTGGCACGGCACTGGAGGTCGAGGGAATGAGCTCCACAATGACCAGAAGGAAGACAGTCAAAGACAGCAGCACAGAAATGCTCAAGGTCATCTTCTCACCTGCAACAGGGAGTAAATAAATAAATAAATGTGTGAATTAGCTAAAATGAAGAAGAGGGTGAGATGTTCAGAGCCGGGCCTAAATCCCTTAGTCAAGTTAAGAGGAGGCTGCCAGGGGCACAGGGCTTTGTCAGGCGTGGTACCACAACTGTAATTCCCATCTGAGAGATACCCACCAGCCTGAATTCCTTTTTAAAATTAAAATGGCAGTTGATAAGGTATATTTCTCCAAACATGCATTCCAGCAGGTATGATGGATATTCTGGCACAACAACGAACCACAACTACAACACACTAAAATTTCTCTAGGTCTTTAGGGAGTCCAAAATGCTCCACCTACGTTACCTCACTATGATGGTTACAACAACCCTGTAATGTAGATAGTATGATGTCATGGATAGGAGTTGGGCTGAGGCTGGAAGAATAATGGCTTTCCTAATAGGACTGCCACAGGAAGTGGTGGTGGCTACAAGCATGGATGGCTTCAAAAGGGAATTAGATAAGCATATGGAGCAGAGGTCCATCAGTGGCTATTAGCCACAAGGACTCTGGGGCAAGTGATGCTCTGTCTTCTTGGTGCTTGGGGGGGTCAACAGTGGGAGGGCTTCTAATGTCCTGGCCCCACTGGTGGACCTTTTGATGGCACCTGGTATTTTTGGCCACTGTGTGACAGAGTGTTGGACTGGATGGGCCTTTGGCCTGATCCAACATTGGCGTCTCTTATGTTCTTATGCCCTAGCAACATATTAACATTTTCCCTGGTACTTCCCCAGGTCAAATGTGTATTGCAAGTTCTGTGCTGGAAACTTAATCTGGGCTCCATGGTGAACAGGGAGAGGACGTTTTCTGAATCAGAAATGACCCTGGGGAGCACAACTTGCCCCACTGGAAAACCTAAGAATACTCCATTAATAGACATGGAGACTCAGTGGGCATAGAAAGTGCCCCCCAGGGCCCTTTCAAGTCAGAAAGACAAGACAGGGGGGAGGCCTTCTTTTACCTGTGGTCCTGATCTGAATTGGGCCTGTGCATGCCTAGGGTTACATTCCCTAAACAGAACTCACCACATATTTTTAATTGTGCAGACCCAAGGAGGACTCAGGAAGGAAAAGTTACCTGTAGCTAGGTTAACTAGGTTCAAGCCCAGTAGCACCTTAGAAACCAACAAGATTTTTGGTGTATAAACGTTTGAGAGTCAAACCTCCCTTCATTAGAGACCAGATGTAGCTAGGTTCAAAGGCTGCCAAGTGAGTTTGTGGCTGGGGAAAGATTTTGAACCCAAGACATCCCAGTACACATCCAGCCACATTAGCCAGTTATTGCTTTATGTCTTGTTTCACGCCTGCTGATCTTGATTTCATTGCTTGTCTTTTATGACAGTGAACCTGAGGTAACTTTTTGATGTCGGAAAGCAGGGGACCAAATTTTAGAATACATTTGCCAAATTTTCGGCATCCTTATTAGAAGTAGGGGGAAATCTACCTAAAAAAAAAAAAGCTAAATTTTCACAACTGTCAAGAATTCAGAAACTCTGAGTATGTCTCTCCACTTTTAAGTTGCTGTCATGTAACCTCATAAAACATAAAATGGGTGACCGAGGACGTCCAGAAGGGCTGAGATTATTTGCTTTCGCCTATCAGCTGCTTACAGGAAGGTATACCTAAAAATGCACGTACCGGAATCTGTGGGCAGGTAAAACACTAATCCGGTCAAGAATGAGAAGAGGAGGCAAGGAATGATGACATTAACAATGAAGTAGAGGGGCAAACGCTGCATTAGGAAGTGGTAGGTGATATCCAAGTATGGAGTCTCAGTGCAGCAGGCATATACAACCCAGTGCTTCCATCCCCGAAAATCTTTCATGATCCATTCTCCACTTTCCATGAAGTTACTCATGTCTGGACGATCGCTTTCCTGTGGAGAAAGATAAACAATCAATCCACACCACCGCATTATACTGAATTTTGCTAAAATCCAGAACTATCTGGTTTGTTAGCAAACCAATGCTTTAATTAATGTTGTTGTTGCAATACTTGGCTGTTCCTGTGCAGAGCATTTAACCCGGTGATTATCCCAACATTTATTTATGCATGCACTTTTATGTAAGTCGCCCTGAGCCTGCCCTGGTGGGGAGGGTGGGATATAAATTGAAGAAATAATAATAATAATAGTCCAACACTTTACAAACTATACTATCTAGCTAGGAGTCAGTGGATTAACTTTGCTAACACTTCCTATCATCTGATGGTAGTTTTAGTCTGTGATTCTTGAATAGCCACCCACAAAACAATTAAACTACAATAGTAATTACTATTACTATTACTATTATTATGGTTGTTGTTGTTTCGATTTATAGCCCTCCCTCTCCTGCACAACATGGCTCAGGGCAGGTGACAACGTTTCCGAATAACAACATTCTTAAGTTAAAAGCATTAAAAACATTCTGAACAATTCAACTGACATTTTTTCAGATGGCACATTAAAGAACACAGTTTGGGGTCCTTTTCCCCCATGGGGAAGAGATGGATGGAAGAAGCCAGGCTAGCTGGAAATGGTTGCTGTTCTCCACCATAGGCCTAGAGGAACATCTCTGTCCAACAGCTCCTGTGGAACCACATTAAGTCCCAAAGGGCACAGATGTCATTTGGCAGAAACTGGATCAAGATGGGTCCAGAGCCAATGTATCTTCCAGGAGAGTCTGGAGCTGTTCCGCTGCCACTCTCTCAGTTACCTCAACCAGAAACAAAAGGTTCGACACTGGGCAGTAATTGGACGGATCAGTAGGATCCGAAGATGGTTTCTTTAAGAGCGGTGTTACCACAGCCTCCTTTAATCCCCCCCGGGTAGACCCCCGATGATTCTTACGTGAAGATCTTCTGTCTATGACATGGCAGTGTAAAGTCACCCACACAAACACAGGAAGCTGCCTTGTACTGAGTCAGACCATTGATTTGTCAAGGTCAGCACTGTCTACTCTGACTGGCAGTAGCTCTCCAGGGTCTCAGGTAGAGAGGTCAGTATGGGCTCCTCTGACAGACGGTGACTGTCCGGGGTCTCAGGATGAGATCTTTCACACCACCTACTACCAGATCTTTTATCTGGAGATATCAGGGACTGAAGCTGGGACCTTCTGCGTGCAAAGTAGATGCTCTGTCACTGAGGTAGATTCTCTATTGCTCTGGCCTATCACTATGCTTTTCGATCATGGCCTATGACTCATATTCCTAAATTGTCAAGTTGGCAATTACCGGGTTGATGGCAACCTTGGTGCCATCATAGGTCCAGGTGCCCAACTTCATAGAACAGTTCTGCTCGTCGAATGGAAAGTGGGTGACGATGATCTCACAGTAGCTTTTAAATATGGCAGGAGGTGTCCATGTGACACAGCCTGTATAGTCCAAGTGTACTTTGGTAAACTGGACAATCGCAAACTCTCCATCTGCACTGTAAACGGAAAGAAACAAGATGAACATCAGTACTGTGGAAAAATACATATTTTAATTCAGATGTATGGCCAGTCCTGACATTCCCTAATACAGTGTCAGAAATGGAGGAAACAGTAGGGTGACATTGTAAGAATGGGGAAAACCTGGAAAGAGAATGATTAGAGCACAACGTCATGTGGATACCTCACTCCACACACAAAGCACTCTAGTTTGGAAGCCAAGGCAGAGGAATAACCTCTGTGTGGAGGCAGCTAAAGAATGCCTTTGGTTACATGCATGGTTTAGCCATTCTGTGTACCTGTGAGACAAATTCTCCAATCCCAGATCAAGGGGGCAATCTTTGGATTCCTGCAAATCCTAGCATAACATGGAGAAGGGGGACACACTTCCCATAGACAGCAACATTCTGTTTTCAGGTTTCTTTTCCAATCTAAAATGAACCCTTTTTTGTATCTTTTGGGGGCCAACCTGTAGAAGGCCAGAGAGAAGGAAATCAGGAGGCACTTGAACATCCTGTCTACCTCCCCGCTCATGACTTGAAGCAGCTCAAAGCCAGGGGATGAATAAAAAGCCCAAATCATGATTAGGTATTTGCATACTTGGATTGATCATCTCCCTTGTTATGTGGGCCATGTCTAGAATTAATGAGCTAATCAACAGCTCGACTTACTTGTTATACAAAACAAGATCTGGACGCCAGATTTTTTCAGACGGGATGCGGATTTGTTTCACGCCACCGTAATTTTCTGGGTTCCACTTCAAATTTACATCGGTCCATTGCTAGCAAAGGAATTGCAGAGAGTCAAAACCTATTATCCATTTTGCTGAATGTAGCCCTACTGTAGAACAATTATTTGATACCGTGAAAGCATCCCTGTGAACTTGTTCTACTGCCCTCTTTGTTGAAAGTAACTGTTATAATAAACAGAAACCAATATCTCCATTTCCATTTGGAGAATGAGTACCAATTTCTGGTCCATTGTAAGCAGCTATCCAGAGTAAGCATAAATAGTGTAAAAGGAACACATCAATGTTTTTTATAATTATCCTTTACCCCTGGGCTGTAGACAGCCTCTCTCACTAGCAGAACTGCCACATTTCCTGACGGGCTTCAGAATAATGAATGGAAAATCCAATTATTACCTCATCATCGCCAACATGGATTTCTGCGACTCTGTGGCCAAGCCCAGGTATCGGCATGCGTTTATGAATAATTATCTTTTTCCCAGAAGCTTTTGCTTATTTATAGTGAGCAAATATTTCTGTAAATTACCTCCTACCCCCTATAACCACCTTGCTGTAGTAGCTAAAGATAAAATGGCATACTCCCAACATCCTTGTGAGGTAAGAAGTTTCTCAAGCAGTGCTTCCTGAGTTTGGCATCTTTCGCATGTGACCTAACAGGCAGCTTTTTATGCAAGCAAATAAGTATGCCTACAGGGCAGAGGAATTGCAACAAACATCAGATCCCCAGAAACTGACATACTCTACATCAGGGTATTTCTCCTTCAGCCACTTATTGGTCGCTCAGTCTGCCTTGCTATCTCCCCTAAACCAATGTCAAAGGATGGCTGTTAAAATTCATTCGTTCCTTCTGAATGACTATACGGAACTCGTTGAGTTTCTCAACGGCCATCAGAAAGCATTAAAGCAAGGTGACTGGTTGCTTACAAGGTGATCTTTAGGGACTGTCTCCAAATGGCAGGCTATAATGCTCACCATCTCTAATATTAATAACCATTCCAGAGAGTTTACACATACATACAACATTCAACACAATCACAATCACTATTGCACAGCTTGAAAAATTGGAATAAATAAGGCCACAACAACAACTACAGATGTATCGTCTAGTTCAGGAGTCCCAAACCTTTTTCAGCCTGCAGAGACACTTGGAATGCTGACAGAAAGTGATGGACACAACCACAAAATGGCTGCCCTGGGAGGCAGAGCCAGCCAGAAAAATGGCAATGGGTGAAGTCACACATAACTCTGAAAACAGCTTTTCAGCATTTCTGACAAAAGCTCTGTTTAACGAGATGCCTTTTAAAATTAACATACTATTTTAAAAGAATTTCTTGCACACACACAAAATAAGTATACACAAGCGATCTACGAAACCCTCATCTGGCTATATCTGTCTTCATTTTGCAGACATCTTACACAAAAGGGGGGAAAATGCTTCTCCTGGCTTCTTCTTAGCTTTAGAGGAGCCCTTCTGCCATGACTCCATGAGCCCAGACATTTTCAGCCTGTGCTATTTCTTCTAACAATGACAGTTGGTGCTGAAGGGCTGGTCAGAACCAATGTTCCCTCTAAGCTGAGTTAGTGTGAGCTAGCTCACAGTTTTTTAGCCTCCGGCTCACACATTTTTGTCTTGGCTTGGGAAGGATGGCTCCAGAGCAAATTGATTTATGCAGTAGCCAAATTGCTCGCTCACAACTTTAATGCTAGTAGCTCACAAAATAGAACTTTTGCTCACAAGACTCCACTGCTTAGAGGGAGCATTGGTCAGAACTCATTTCCTCTGCCTTCCCACTCAAGCTAGCCAGCTTGCTTTTGCCCCAAGCTGCATCAGTAGTGCTGGGGACAAGAGCCAGCCGGCAGGTTTGGGCAGGCTTCCCCCCCCTCCTGTTCAGGCCAGCTGGCTTTTTCTGGTGCTGCCCCCCACCCCCACCCCAGGCTGAGCAGGTGGGAAGGGAGGATAATGGAGAAGGCCTGAGGCAGATTACATTCAGAAATAAAGATCCACATGCTATGGCTGCTATAGCTACTGAAGCATTTTTTTTTTCTCAACTGCAGAGCCAATCAGAACTCTCCTGGTCAAACCGAAGCCTGCTCCTGGCCCCACCCACTCCCCCAAAATCCTTGTCGGGCACCAGAAAGGTGCCCGTAGGCACCCTGGCACCCATGGGTTATGTTTTGGTGACCCCTAATCTAGTTCATAGAACAAAGAGAGCCAGTTTGGTGTAGTGGTTAAGCGCACAGACTCTAATGACTGGTCTCCAAACTAGACTCACATTTTGTACTTTAAATAAAGTATTTTGATGGACGTTAATTATATTAAGTTTTTTTTCATCTCTTCACAAAGTACAGTACTCTTTTTATAAGGTTCTAACTAGTAAAATTAAGATAAATAATGGCATCCAGTTCATTTTCTCTTACTCTGAGATTTATAAGAATTCTAGAGCTATTCAGAGGGAGTATTAAATGTTTAAACAAAATGATTCTTAAATAAAACGGCTTAAATAAATACATACAACAACAAGAGACGCCGTCAAGCACAAGGAACAGAAATACCCCAATAGCCACTGCAATCACCAAGTGAGTCCAGGGTTGCCACATAGATGCAGGTCATGGGGAAACGCCTTGGTTTGTCTCTTGCTTTGAAAACTCTATGAGGTCACCATAAGTCGGCTTCAACTTGACACTTTCCACCATATACCTTCAAAACCGACATAACTCACAAAAATATCAGAGCCTTCCCTGAGGCAGAGAATCAGAACATTTCCTGAAGCATTTTACCACAATGTACCTTCCCACACTGAGCACAATGGGATAGACCTTGAGAACCACAAACAGAGCACTGCGAGTCAGAGACCACACATTTCCCACCTCCCACTTCCTCCTGCGACCCCTTGCCCCCTCCAAAAATTCACACCCGAGAGTCATAGTACCTCAAGAATAACACGGGATGTAGTGTATCACAAGGGGGTAAATGGTTAAATGTTGTCGATAGAAAGGAAGTACCTGTTTCAGACGCACGTTGGTTGTTACTATTTGATTCACTTCATCCTTAAGAGAACAAAACATCAACATTAAAGAAAAAAGTTTATTCAGGAAATAGGTGGTTGAAATCGTATGAATATTTAAAAAAAAAAAAAAAATCCTTGCCAGTATTGCTTTTCCCTCCCTTTGTGGTCTCCTCTACCATCAAAATTAAGTTGCAAGCTCCCTCTGGGGAGGGAATCTGTTTTTACACTATAAAGCACCGTGTACCATACTTTGATCACACTGTATCGATTAATATTACTCCTGTGGCTACTGGGAAGACTAGTGAAATCATACTGTACCACGTTGATCAACTGGATAAGCTGCAGTCCAACCGTCACTTGAACAGCATCTCGATGATCGTTGACTGGGCGGACAACTTTGTTATAGTTCTTGAATAAGTCTTCAACCAGTCGAGTTTCATGTTCCGAACACAGGACCACAACAGCTGCAGGGAAATATATAGCAACACTTGTAACTCTGCAACAGAATATATGGCAGTATAAACACATGGTTTCTATTCCAACTAAATGAAGGACTACCTAATCTGGATATATTTAATGGCCAACTAATTTTTCTTCCCACCTCCATGCATTCTGTGCCTGAATCAGGAACAGGGAAACTGGTGGAATGTGTCAGAGGCAAGCTAAAGTATTAATTTAGATACCTTGCAGAACAAGCCATTGTCCTCTTATGTTTACGTTTGTTTGCTGAGTAATACCTTCTTCTGGTCAAGACAGGCAGAGGCCAGGGATGGAGTCTTGAGAGCCAATTTGGTGCGGTGGTTAGGAGTGTGGACTCGAATCTGGAAGAACTGGGTTTGATTCCCCACTCCTCCACATGCAGATGCTGGTGTGACCTTGGGTCAGTCACAAGTTCTCTCAGAGCTGTTCTCTCATTAGCAGTTATCAAGAGAGAGCTCTCAGCCCCACCTACCTCACAGTGTGTCTGTTGTGGGGTGGGGAAGGGAAAGGAGATTGTATTGCCGCTCTGAGACTCCTTCGGGTAGTGAAGGGTGGGGTATAAATCCAATCTCTCCTTCTTGATTTACAGTGCAAGCCTAAACAATTACAGCCTTAAACAGTTACTCCCTTCTAAGTCAACTGATTTCATTTGAATCCAGAAACCAGAATTTTAGAAGAAGAAGAGAAGAGGTTGGATTTATACCCTGCCCTTCACTACCCAAAGGTGTCTCAGAGCGTCTTACAAACTCCTTTCCCTTCCCCTCCCCACAACAGACACCCTGTGAGGTGGGTGGGGCTCAGAGAGCTCTTGACAGAAACTGCTCTTTTTCAAGAACAGCTCTTATCAGAACTACGGCTTGCCCAAGGTCATCCAGCCAGGCCAGGTGCAAGTGGAGGAGTGGCCAGGTGCAAGTGGAGGAGTGGGGAATCAAACTCGGTTCTCCCGGATTAGAGTCCGCGCACTTAACCACTACACCAAACTGGCTTTTATTGTGTATACAGCCAAAGACCATCACAATACAGAATTAGGATAATAAAAAAGAAAATAATTCTAATCATACATAGGTAAAAGAGCGATTTAAAAGAATCTTCGCGCTGATTTCATTTGTCTTGGTCCAAGGTCACCCGGAGCATCCATGGCCGCAGGGCTGCCATCAGCACATCCTGAGGTGGGGCAGCTCCTAAGGCCCAGGACTTCCTCTGGGGCCCCCCTGCCAGCATCACCACCTGCTCACCTCCCCTGATTGCTGTGATCATTGTGAAACATCCCACAAGCCGCATTCCCACCTAGATGCCCTGCCCAGCAGAGCCAGGGAAGTGTACATGAGCATCAGGAGGGCTGGAAAATAAGCAAGTGGGTGGGGAAAGGATGGACCGTTAGGCAAAAAGGGAGGAGGAGGAGGAGGAGGAGGAGGTGTTGGATTTATACCCCACCCTTCACTTGGAGTCTCAGAGTGGCTTGCAATCTCCTTTCCCTTCCTCCCCCCCCCACAACAGACACCCTGTGAGGTAGGTGGGGCTGAGAGAGCCCTGAGAGAACTGTGACTGACCCAAGGTCGCCCAGTTGGCTGCATGTGGAGGAGTGGGGAATCAAACTTGGTTCTCCCAGATGAGAGTCTGGCACTCTTAACCACTATGCCAAACTGGCTCTACACCACTACACTAAACACAGGCAAGGAGGTGTGAGTGGGGGGCACGGTGGCAAGCAGAGGAGGGGAGGGCCCCCCCAGGCACTTTCCACCCAGGGCCCACCAAAACCTGGAACTGGCCCTGTATGGCATAGTGGGGGATTGAACCTGATTATTCCAGAATCTGGTCCAGCATGCTGGCTTACCTCTTGTACCTTTCCAGTTGGTTGCTTGCCTGTTTGTTAGTGTGACATGACGCTGTGTACTAAACTGTAATAATTTACTCTAGACCTGCATATGACTCATCATCTAGAGCAGGGACAGCTAAGCCAACTGGCAGCCAACAGGCTGGACCCTTGAAGCATGCCAAAATCTGGACTCAATTGATGGCGTTGACTTTATTATGGAGCCAAGCCCAACTATTTCAGATGCCATTTTGTACCTCAAAATAAACTCCTTCTCCCTGGATCAGTGTTCAGAGAAGAATGCACCCTCCTGACAACACAAAAACCAGTCTTCCTAATCTGGAGGCTGTGTCTTGGTTCCAGTTCTGTTTTGGAAGGACTTGGGGGTGGTTTCTGTGTTTCAGTGAAAGAATGAAGAACAGAGGACAGCTTCCAAGGGAATGTGCTGTAACTCAGAGCCTCAGCAGTAAAGTTAATTGTCTGCTTCCATCTCACAAAGGAGGCGTGCAAGATCAGACCTTAACATCACGGCTTGAAGAATCTGCTTTTCATCCTTCTATCTTCTAAAATATTGTCACATCCAGCTCGATGGAGAGCTCTCATGAGCTCGAAAGCTTGCACAAAGTTTTGTGTCAAATTTGATTGGTCCAAGTAAAAGGTATTACACAGATTTCATTCTTGTTCTTGGGTTTTCCATGGATCAGTGTGGCTATTCAACTTTCTCCCCCCATCTAGAAGCCACCTCTGAAATACTGACTTTGGAACATATGTCCTATGCCACGTTCTCTTTAAAAATGGCATCATTCATTAATATTAATTAATAATTTATTTTATTGTGTTTTGAAAAAACTAGACAAGTAATCAAAGGGGTCAAATTATAACCAAAACTACCAAATACATTATGTCTTTCCCTCAAGAGCATCCTATTAATATTTAACTTTTGTACACTAATTTACAATGTACATCATTGTAGCTACTATGGATGGTGGGAAGACTAAATTATTTACTTATTTAGATATTGGGTAGGTTCGATTCATGGTTCGTTTGCAATTCGGTTCATGGTTCATGACTGAATCACGAACCAAACTATGAACCTACATGAATGGATATGCTGGTTCCCAAACAAAACATGTTTGTATAGTTTTGTGAGCCATTTAAAGTTTAAACCCCTGCGTTCTGCTCCCGGCGAAAGAAGGGATTGAAATGCCTCTGACCCATTTAAACCCTCTGGTTCTGCTCCCCCCTGCTTTAAAGTGGCAGGAAGCAAAACTGGAGGGTTAAATGACTCCATTTAACCCTCTGGTTCTCCCTCTAGAAGCAGTGGGGAGCAGATCAGCAGGGTTTAAATGGGTCAGAGGCATTTAACCCTCCAGTTTTGCTCCCTGCTGCTTTGAATTGGGGGGAGCACAACCAGAGGGTTAAATATGGGGGTGAAGTGCCTCCCAGGGGACATTTCACCCCTCCTTTCTGCTGGCTGCAGCTTTCCCCAGCCAGCAAAAAGCAAGGGGTAAAGTGCCTCCCAGGGGGCACTCCACTCCCTCCTGTCTGCTGGCTGAAGCAAGCTACGGCCAGCTGAAAGATGGGGGTTAAGTGATCCTGGGATGGGACTTCACCCTTTTCTTTCTGCTGACCACAGGGAGCTGCAGCCAGCAGAAAGGTTGGGGTGACATGGTGCCCAGGAAGGGATTTCACTCTTACCTTTCTGCAGCCAGCAGAAAGGTGGGGGTGAAATGCCCCCGGGAAGGCACTTCACCTCTTTGATTTAAACTGTCCTTTCTGCTCCCTATGGTTTTTCATGGGGAGCAGAAAGCAGGGCCATTTAAACATTTGTTTTCTGCTCCCCACAAAAAGCTGTGGGGAGCTGAAAACAGGGTTTACATAACTGAAACATTTAAACCAAACAGCTGAGTGGTGGGGAGCTCCCAGCTACTCAGCTGTTTTTCATAAAGAGCAGAAAGTAGGGGTAAACCCCTACTTTCTGCTCTTCGTGAACCGTCATGAGCCACCACAAATTGCGCTAAAATTTGTGGTAGTTCTTCATGGTTCTTCAGTTCATGAACTTTGGTTCGTAAACCCTGAACAAGTCAAACTTCATGATGCACTTTAGTTTGTCAGCTGGTTTGTGCCCATCCCTAATTTATACCATACTTTTCTTCTCAGTGTGGACTGAGGGTGACTTACAGCATTATTCCCCCCTCATCTATTTTATCTTCACAGCAACAACTCTATAAGGTAGTGTAAGCCCAGTGACTGCCCCAAGGTCACCTAGCAAGCTACCATAGTGTGGTGAGGATTTGAATCAAGATCTCCAAAATGCTAGACTGAAACTCTAACTACATACCATGTATACATATTTTAATTAAAAATGAATATCATCGATAACTGGGAGGAGGAGTCAAAAATTAGATGTCTCAGTGATGGAATGATAGAAGGATAATTTCTTGTAAATCTTGAGGTGGAACTGTAACATCGCCTTGGGTTTTCCAAGCCTTTTGTGCATGGACTAATATCCTGAGGAGGTTCAACTTTCTCCATTCATAAATTGCTGGTGCTATTCAAAATGCGTTGCACCAGACAGGGGATCATATTAAATGAAACATGCCAATGAGGCTCCCACAAGGAAAAAACAGTGTCTCCTATTTCTTCTGCAGACCGGAAAGGTGTCCTATTTCAGAAGGTCTACGATGACCCTGCATTCATTTCTAGGTCAACTTACATTAGCTTTTAGTTATTTAATTATGACATTTGTCAAGACACTACATGTGTCAGACAACTCTACCCTGTTCTATTCAGCTAGGGCATAAATTTATGTATATTCATTTGGGGGCAAAGAGAATGAACATTGCAAAATACTCGTAATCTCTCATGAGCAATTTGACTGGAATGATTAACAAGGCCTTCCAAAACACATGTTGCTGTCAATCATTTTGGCTTCCTTATCAGAGTGCTATATAAATGAATGAAAATATCCACCCCATTACCTTGTAGCTAAAAAACCTCAATGCCCTTCAAATCCCCACAGATTTTTACATCATCTTATGCCTTGATTGCAAAACAAGAGATAAGAACAGCAATCTTTAAGTTCACTGTTAGTTCTTAATGTTGTTCATTGTCATGAGCACACTTCACTATCACACTTCACTGGTTATGGTTAGGGGAAAAAATATTCCATGTATATATTTCTTAAATACCTTGCATCCAGCAGAAAGTTCATGCAGCTATACTCAGAATGTCACTTTAGTAAACGCATCTTCTGCCTTCGAGAACAGCTGTACTGCGCAGTAACTAATAAGCCAAATGAAAATCATGCCATCAGTTGAAATGGTTTACCTGACCCAAGGAGCAGAAGGATAGCTAGACTGTGGACGTCCATCCCTTTTCCTCGCCAGTACAAATCCTTGTGCTTCTCAAGAGTTCACAGTCTGTCCCTGACAAATGTTTTGCTGTTTCCAGCTCGGGTACTGTGGAACTGTGACCAGGGAGCGATTGTTTTACGCCACCTGTTTAGGGGAATGGCAGCTGAAAGATGCCGGTCCATTTTGGAAACAGGAACAGTCTATTTTTGCCAAAGCCAAAATCTCTCTGGCTTACAGTTGGAATTCTTTTTTGTCTAAGTTACAGATTCCAGGATGTGGACTTACTGGGTCTCTAGGTCTAGCAGCTTTTCGGAATAAGTACCTCTGATTTCCTCAAGGCTTCTTCTATATAACATAAATCCTCCTGGATTAGACCAATGGTTCAGCATCCTGTTTCACAAACAACCAACCTACTGCCCTGGAGGACCAGCAAACAGAGCACAGAGACAGAGGCATTCCTCTAATGTTGCCCCCAGCACTGGTATTCAGAGATTTCCTGTCTCTGACTATAGAGGTTCCACCTTATTAACCATAGCTAGCAGCAGGGCTATTTTTGGGCAGGAACGGAGTTTCGGCTGGCTCCCAAGTTGGCCACACCCAGCAGGAACTCATTAGCATAATAGGCCACACCCAACAGCAGAAACGCATTAGAATTGGCTACATTAGGGGTGTGTGGCCTAACATGCAAAGGAGTTCCTGCTATAAAAAAGCCCTGGGTTTTGACCACAAACAAGGTCAACAGAATAAGAAGCAAAAGGTGGGCGTGGCTGGATTACCACACTTCCGGTAACATGGGTGTGTGGCCTAATATGCTAATGAGCTGTGCTGTCAGGGCTGTGGCCTAATATGCTAATGAGTTTCTGCTGTTGGGTGTGGCCTATTATGCTAATGAGTTCCTGCTGGGCTTTTTCTACAAAAAAAGCCCTGGCTAGCAGCCACTCATGGATCTCTCCTATAGAGCTGCCTGCATGATGCTGACAACAAGCAGAAGACTGGTAGGGACTTGCCAGCAACGTAGTGATGTTATCGGCACTATGATGATGTCACTTCTGGGGTGACTGGAAGTGACATCATTGTGCTGCCAAGGATTCCTTAGCATCTAGCCAAAACTCTATGGTTTAACAACAGAGTTTTGGCTGAATACTGCAGCATCCCTGGTGTTGTGATGATATCACTTCCAGTCACCCCAGGAGTGACATCACCACAGCATTGACGGCCTCATTCTCCCCC
>NW_015176038.1:244890-288740 GCF_001447785.1 Gekko japonicus | reverse complement strand
GAAAGAGTGGTGGGGAGCAGGAGGTCTTCCACTGAAGTGGGTGACCTGGCAAGCCTGCTGCTGTCCTACATGGAACTCTCTAACACCCTTTTTAAAAGCCATCCATGCTTGTGGCCATCACTACATCCACCGGAAGTGAATACTTCCACAATTTAATTACTTAATTGCTCATTGAGTAAAGAAGTATTTATTTTTTTCCCCAATCCTGAATTCATTGCCCACCAATTCCATTGTTCCCAAGTTGTAGTATGACAGGAGAGGGAAGAAAAAGTTCTCTCTCAATCCATTTCCTCCACCCCATGCATAATTTTAGAAAAACCTACCATGTCTCCTGCTTACCTAAACTGAAAAGACCTAGAGCTGTGGTTTTCAACCTGTGGGTCGCGACCCCTTTGGTGGTCAAACGACCCTTTCACAGGGGTCGCCTAAGACCATCGGAAAATTTGTAACAATGAAGATACATCCTGCATATCAGATATTTACATTACAATTCATAACAGTAGCAAAATTACAGTTATGAAGTAGCAACGAAAATAATTTTATGGTTGGGGGTCACCACAACATGAGGAACTGTATTAAAGGGTCGCGGCATTAGGAAGGTTGAGAACCACTGACCTAGAGCATTTAGCCTTGCCTCATAAGCAAGGTGCTCTACACCTTGAATCATCTTGGTTGCCCTCTTCTGCACATTTCCCTGCTCTACAATATCCTTTTTGAGATATGGCAACCAGAACTGTACATATTATTCCAAATGAGGCCACACCACAAATGTACCCAGGGACATTACAATATTGGCTGTTTTATTTTCAGTTCCTTTCCTAACAATCCCCAGCAAGGAGTTTGCATTTTTCACCACTACTGCACTGAGCTCATATTTTCATTGAGCTGTCCACTGCAACCTCAAGATTATTTTACAAAAAATCTTTAACATCAATTTGTTGGAAACAGACTATTTTAAAAAAATGGGATGGATTTACACTGATCCACTGTCCTATGGCAGAACTCCATTTTGGTCCTCATCTGGTTCCTGGGTATCCCCTCTCCCTCAGGAACAGCATTTGGGAAAGATTAGTAGACTGCAGTAGACCTTGGGGTACAGGAAAGTTCTGTTACACTGTCAGAATTATCTTGCATTAAGAGGACAATTTAGTCTGGATCCAACCCGCAGCCTTATGATGGTTTCACAAGAGATGCCAAGTACTTTTGAAGTGAGTGATTTGTGCATGGATTTCTGTGGGCCAGAATTAAGAAAAGAATGATTTTTAAATTGAATGTACATTATAAGTCCCTCTCCCAGTCATAAACTTCAGAAATGCAATTGTTTATTCAACTGTCATTCCCAAGAGTAGCTTCCTATTTCTTACTTAACACCAAAAGCAATTGGCCAGGATCCAAAGAATTGTGAAACTAGTTCTGTGAGAAGCTACACAAAAGAAGTGGTGTTTAGACTTGTTTGTCCTGAACGGCTGACCCTGATCCCAGGACTCAAGGACTTTCCAAGGACTTTCTGGTCAGGAAGGTGGAAGATGCCACAATTGCTTAGAAATATTCTCAGGGTTGTCTTCAGTAAACTAAGCACAACTTTATTCAGAACAAAGGAGGGAACTCAAGGCCTAGCAGAGTCCTTCACAGGATCTGGCCTAGCCAGTTGACCCAGAGCCATGGGTAGGGATGGGCATGGACTGGACCATGGACCTAATTTCATCACGGACTGGGGGCCAGTTCATGCACTATTTGCCCAGTTTGTGAGTTCACATTTTCAATGGACCGCCCATAGACCACAATTTTTTCAGGTGGTCCATTTGGTCCATGGGAGCGGTCTGTGAGCCAGACAACCCAGTGCTGATGCGTTAATTGTCAAGGTGACCGGGGGTGATGTTCTTCTACAGCCCTGGAAATGCCAGTACTGGCCCTCCAAAGCTTGACAGGCAACTCTGGCTGCCAATAAGAGAGCTCACATTCTGTTCTATGGGAGCAGAGCAGACTGCAGCTGGAGGTGAGCTGTAATCCAAAGCCAATCTGCACACAACGTGGAAAGCAGGTAGAGAAGCATCCTGAGGAGGTCTGCTGAGTCTGATGCTTCTAGTTCATGGGGGGGGGGCTTTGACACACTCCTCCCCCCTCCTTGCACATTGGACCCTAGGGATCTTTTCCCCCTTCCCCAAAGCCAATCTGCACACAACTTGGAGGGCAGACAGAGGGGCATCTGGGGAGGTCCTCTGCAACTCTGATGCCTCTAGCTTGGAAGGGGACTGTTTGACACACTCCTGAACCTGTGGCTGTGATTTCATCAGAGAACACTTTCCTGGAGGGACCTGCTTTGGGTGGCCGTAACTGCCCCCCCAATTCAATCTTCACCAAACTTGGTGGGCCAGTAGAGGAGAGAGAGCTGGAGACTTGCTGTGTCTTTTGTGCCTCTAGCGTATGGGAGCTCTGTTCTACTGCATCCCAAAGTTATGAACTGCATGAACCATGAACCAGTCTGTTAAAGAAAAAGGTCCGTGAAAATTCATGGTCCGTGGTCCATGAAACCCATGAACCTGTACGAAAACCTCCATTTTTCTGGTCCATGCCCATCCTTAGCCATGAGTAAAACCTGGGCCAGATCTTGGCCAAATGCTAGTGCATCTCCAGTGATGTGTTGACCTTATTTCCAGTTGCACCAGAAGTGATGTCATTATACTATTGATGAGGGCTGCCCACAGTTATGAGTCTCCAGCTAGCTGCCAGCATTGTGCTGGTAACTCTAACTGGGGTTACCAGCCTCCATCTGGGGCCTGGCAATCTCCTGGAATTATAATTTATCTCTAGGCTATAGAGATCAGTCCCCCTGGAGAAAATGGCTGCTCTGTAGGATATAGGATGGAGGGACCTGCTGAGGTCCCTCGTCTCCCTATACCCCACCCTCCCCATGCTCCACCCACCAAATTTCCAGGAATTTCCCAATCCACAGTTGGCAACCCTATTCCACCCAGCAGCAACCAATCCACTGTCTTGCAATTCCACACGGCCACTACGCAAGAACCAACTTTCCCAGGGTTGGAAATGGCTGCTGGAGGGAGGGGAAAGCAGGATCTGTGACCACCAGCCCTTTCCACTGACAGATTGCTGGATGTATCCCCATCTCTTTTAATCATGTTTGTGCGATGGAGGGAATTTGTTGGAGTCTGCACGTTCATCCTTAAGTCATGAAAGAGTTAACTTGTTTATGTATGCATGCTAATGTTAGCGATTCAGCTTAGGGCCAATTAGATCTTTACACACGTGCCATAAAACAAGAGATATAAACTTTATAAAGGATAGTTCCGAGTTGGTATATCCTCACTGCAAGGCTCCATGGGCTGGGTGGGGGGTGCAAAGGAAAACCCACATCGGCCCTGGTCACACGGGCCGGATATTGTGGTGGGGAGGCGTGGCTGTTTGCCCCGGGGCAAAATAACGCGCGGTTGTGTGATCAGACATCCCGTGGAGGTCCCGTGGGTAGGGGGGAGGTGCCGATCACAGGACAATCCTGCAGCGCTGCAAAGAAGCGGCGCAGTGTGGCACACGGGTTTTTTTTCCTGTACACCAAAGTATGTGCATGCTCCGTTGGGTGCTTGTGCACATCCATGGAGACTTGGGGGAAAAAAACCTTTTTGCAAGGGGACATGGGCGGGCGCCAGATGCCACCGGAAATGCGATCAGATGCCCGCCCTTGCCCTGCGGTTACTGGAAACTAGTACCTCGGAGGTACTAGTTTTTTACCCCGCGTCTTCGGCGGGAAGCCTCGGGTGAGCCACGGGAGCTCTACACTTCCCAGATCTGGCGGTGAAATCGCGCCCGGAAAATCCGCCTATCTTCCATCTCTCTAGCGTGGCTAATGTTCCGTGTGACCGCAGCCATAGGTGGACTGGAGAGGCAACTGTGCAGAGCTGGGCAGATGCTCCCACAATGCTTGACAGCTGCAGATGAGATTGTTCTGCCATGCTGAAGCCACAATGGAGTGGCTCCGCCCACTCCCCCCCAGCACTCCCTCTCTTGCATCAGTTACTCATGGACCACATAAGAACCCTAGATGGGCCAGTTCCGGCCTCCAGGCCTTATGTTTGACACCCCTGATCTAACCAGTCAACATGGAACTTAGAACTAGCTAGACAGGATGTTTGTTATTTTACTTCCAAATGTAATCCTTTGTCTTCTTTATAAAGTCTTTTTCTTAAACTAATACACACATGTGGCTGCCTTTGTACTCTGCAAAATATTCCAACAGAACTGAACCTGCACCATGGCGCTGGAGGAGGCATGAATGTGTTGCCCTTTTCCCTGATATAAATTTCTCCCTGCCAAGCTGCTGTTTTGCCTAGTGAAGGGGGGGAAAAGAGGAGCATGTCTGCTTCTGTACGGAAGCATTGTTAGCTTGGGCGATCACATTTTCCTCCCCTGTAATTTTGCTCCATCCCTGCTGTTCAAGTGGGTTGCCAAAAATATAATGGATTCCCTCCTTACATGGCTTGCTTTGTAATCACGTTAAGCTGCAACATGTTGTCCTATCATTCACTTCCCTCCTATTACATAAGCATTCTAGCCATGATTAGTCTTTCCTAAGTTGTAATTACATACCAAATCCATAACGCCACGAATTGCTAGGTTCGCTAGAGGATTTTTCACCATATAGAACAATTACCGGTATATGTAGATTTTTTAGTTAAAAAGAGAGAGAGAAATGCAGAATATTCTTCCCAACCATGCAAAAGCTAGCTCAGCAATATGAAGGAATTAAGCTGTTTTGGAGATTTATTTCTTTTGCTGTGCTGCTTAATGAAGCACAAAGTTAAATGCTCTTTTCTCACTGGAAGCTCTGCCGTCTCAGACCAAAAACTCTCAACAGCGCAGCATTCCGCCTCCAGTGGTAACCAGCCAGTCAGGTACCTCAATATGTTCATCAGCATAGAAAGGTGATGGCCACCCTCTGCTCTTTACCAAAGCAGCTGCTAATTAGAGTTCCACAGCCTCTCGACAACAAAGAAGTCTAAAGATGGAAGTTCCTTTTCTCAGTTAATAGCCATTGTACTTCATTTCTGAGCTATTGCACAGTTAGCATGCTGGACTGGGGCTAAGGAAAGCTGTGTTCAGAACCCCGATGGGATGAATCTGAGACGGGCCAGGAGGTGGGCCAGGAGAACCATCTGGCTGGACCTCAAGCTCACAATGGCCTCAGGTATGTTAATTGTTTTGCAATTATGTGCCCCATATGCCACCATTTTTAAATTTTTTATTATGGCTAGAGTCCTTAAAAAGCACTATAAGTAGCCCGGGCCTCTATGGTGGGGATGCCAACCTCCCGGTGGCACCTGGAGACCTCCTGCTATTACGATTGATCTCTAGACAACCAAGATCAGTTCACTTGGAGAAAATGGCTGCTTTGGAGGGTGCACTGTATGGCATGATACTCTGTTCCCTAAATGCTACTCCCTCCAGGCTCCCCCCCCAAAAAATCTCCAGTTATTTCCCATCCCAGTAGGCTTGCCAAGTCCCCCCGGGGGAGCCCCACCCAGACGTGCGAGTCACCCGGAAGTGACGTGACGACGCCGGGCACGCTGGGGGCGGGGCCACGGTCATCTAAGGGAAAACTGTATGGTTTTCCCTCGGATGGTCGTGGCCCTACCCCAGCGTGTCCGGCATCGTCATGTCACTTCTGGGTGACGTGCATGCTTCACGTGCACGCTCCAGCCACCAGCCGGGAGTCCCCTGCTGCGGCCCAACACCGGACTTGGCAACCCTACGTCCCAGATCTGGCAACTCTATCTGAGAGAGCCTGATCAGGGCCCACCACTGCATTCTAGGAGATACCACAGGTGGCATTGGTTTGTTCTCTCCAAATAGATGCTGCATGGGCTTATGATGATCTGAACATATGGTAAAATGTTTGTTGTAGAGATAAATTGGAATTTCTTTACTCCTAAACCATTGCTAGCAGTTCTAATTGTGAGGAGTTTTTTTCTGCTAGAGCCAAAGATCCTGATGCATAGCGTGCCCTGATCCATCAGGCATTTCAAAAGCTAGAACTGTTCCCACTCCATATGGGGAACCACCACAAAACACACAGGCACACACAGACACACACAAATGGATAGAACATTTATATGTAATTAAATATTGTAAATAAATAAAATAAAAATAATTTTATGGCTATCAGTGACTCAGGAGAGTGGATGACTTCAACAGTTTCTTTGCTTCTATAAAAACTGTTTCTTATTCTCGATCCCAGTAGAACTTTACTCCATTCCATGAAATTTGTGAAATAAGGCCAGTACTGATGCCAGATTGGGTAAGAATTTTCCATGATAATTTAGTAAACCCACAAAGGACCTCAGTTCTGACACCGATTTTGATAGTGGTGCCTCAGTTATAGGACCTACTTTCTCTTCTAAGGTGTTCTGCCTCAGTTTTTCCTGTGATCAGAATGTCATCAAAGTATATACAGGCATGTGGCATCCCTTGCAACAGATTGCCCACAGCTCTTTGAAAAGCCCCAGGAGCCACAGAAACCCCAAAAGGGAACCGGTTGTAAGAAAACAGTACCTTAGAAGTACTTCTCGTCACAAAAGGTGTTGAACTATCCTCAAGGGAAATTTGGAGGTATGCATCACTTATGTCAATTTTTGTGAAAGTTTTCCCTCCAGCTAGGAAAGCGTATCGATCCTCTGTCCTAGGGATTGGCTATGTATCCAGGAGCATCCATGGGATCACTGCTTAACAGAAAATATCTGCCACTTCACCAGTATGTGGCAACTAATTGGGACCAGTGTTCCCGCTAAGCTGAGTCTGTGTGATTTGTCAACAAAAATTTGGCTGAGACTGCAGCAAAATATGCCTTCCAATAAACCACTTAATTCATATCAATTTGAAGTTTGTGTCTTCCTTCTGACAGTCACTTACCCACTGGGGTTGCCAACCTCCAGGTGGTGGCTGGAGATTTCCTGGCATTACAATTTATTTCCAGGCGACAGAGATCAGACAGAGATCAGTTCACCTGGAGAAAATGGCACTTTTGGCCAGTGAACTCTATGGCATTATACCCCATTTTGGCCAGTGAACTCTATGGCATTATACCCCATTATACCCCACACCCAAATCTTCAGCTATTTCCCAACCCAGAGCTGGCAACTGTAGCAAGAACCCACAGGAACAGAGGCCTCCTGCTTAAGGGGACCAAATTAATAGAGAAAAGGTTGATACCCTCTTTAGTGGTGGGAGGAATGGATTAGATAAAAGACAGAGAAAAGTGTGCTGAAATAACTTAGTTCCATAATAATCAGTAGTAATAATAATATACTGGAGAAATAAAATATAGCTGATCCATGTTGGATAGTCCCATGATTGCCTCTTTGTCTGAAGGCCCTATAAAAACGGAACAGTTGGGAAGTGGTTATTTTTAAAAGGGACAGAAATCATTCTGAACAAGCACGTAATATGAAATATAAATAAAATCAATGACTATTTATTTCACCCATTTCCAGAGCAGTGTTTCCTGCACAGTATTTGGGGAGGGACCGTAGAATCAAATGAGAAAATGCTTTCTGGTTCTAATTATCTGGGGTTTGCAAGGACATTAATTTACAATTATGTTGTGCTAAACATAATTCAGGGATTTTTTTGCATAGCATGCTCGGTGTCTCTTTCATTTACAGTCATGATTTGTTGCCAAGTGGGTGAGACATAAGAGAAGGTTTCACAATCACAAGACATATGTTTGTTACAGAAGAGAGCTGGGATATTAGAGGAGAGCAGGCAAGAGTTTACTCTGCCTACTAGCTAATGGGGTATGGGGGGGGGTATGTGGGTTTGCAGAGGAAAAGCCTTCTTTGGAAGAACCGTGCCCACCAGCTTCCTTCCTCACCACATAAACCTCGTGCCAGCCAGATCCACTTCAGCATTGCTGATGGGTCTGAGAGTTTGCCACAGCCGTGGGTGGCGCTCTCTCTCTAATGCTTGTTTGTCAAGGTCACCCATGGTGTCTGTGGGTGGTTCTGACCGCACAAGGTAACGGCTGAACATTGAACAACCACAGCCCTTCTTTTCATACCCAGGAGGACTGCGCTACCAGCTGTTAACATGTGAGAGGAAAAATACAACACATTCCTGGGACAAAAAGACAGATTTGATTTCTGGCTGGCATTACTGATAGCTGGAGATACCACGCCCTTTGTATAAGGAACTCTGAACAGCTGCCAGTGTTGTCGGGGAAGTAATCATTAATGCTAACAGCTGTTCTTAAAAGAGAACCCGACCATCCCAACTGGAACTACAAATCTGTTAAAACACTAGGTCCTACTGTAAAGGCTAGGTTTGAACAGACAGAGTCCAGCTGGAGTAAAAGATCCAAAAAAATCCTAATTAGTTCTAATTCACAAGGCACCATTTACTTGGTATGTGCTGTAGAAAAGAGCAAGAGTCCAGTAGCACCTTAGGACTCTTGCTCTTTTCTACTGCTACGAACAGACGAACGCGGCTACCCGTCTTGGTATGCGCAGTTAGAAATTTACCAGTCAAGATCCAATCCAAACAATGGCTTCTCATAAATCTAGTTAATGGTCTTCCTCAAAATTTGTTGGTGCTTGGAAACCGGAGCTGTTGGTTATTCTGGGCTCCCACTTTCTAGTTACGTTTCCCCAGGCAATAAGAGGGGCAGCAGTAGGGTTGCCAACCCCCCCCCGGTTTGCCAGGGGTCCCCCGTTTTTTGGGGGGGTTCTACCCGTCGCCGGCCAGATGGCTGGCGGGGGAAGCCCCACCCCCAACACCCCCAGCCACCGTGTTTCCTCCCAAGCCTGATCTCCGCAAGCTTACAGGGAAATGCCAACTTCGTGCTCTTAAAAGGGAAACATGGCTGCTCTTAAAGGGGAAACGCCGGCTCCTGCATTTAAAAGGAAAACGCTGGCTCCTTTAAGTGCAGGGAACTGCCGTTTCTGGAGATCTGGCGCACGGGCGGGTGGGGGGTGGCGGACGTCCCCAACGTGATGTCATCACGTCGGGGATGCCCCGCCCCCTCCAGGAACGCCCCCAAAGTCCCCCGCTGGGGGTGGAAGATGGACTTGGCAACCCTAAGCAGCAGGGGGAGAGTCACTGCAATTTTTTGTACCTGTTCTCTTCCAACCAGAACAGTTAGCCCATCTTTCCACTGAATGCGATCATCCTGATGGGTGCTCCTGTTAGAGTTGCCAGGTCTTACCATGGCTGCAGCAGGGGACTTTGGGGGGGCATTATGGGGGAGGGTGGCGACATCGCATGACATCCCCAGTGCAATGATGTCATCTGGAAGTGACGTCATCACACCAGTGACATTGAGTGGGGGACGCTCTGGTATTTGGTCAAACTCCATGGTTTTTTCAGCCTCAAGACCATAGTCTGCCCCAATACCAGAGTGTTTCTGCACGACACCCCCGTGTGTGATGACATCACTTCCGGGGGACATCATTGCGCCAGGGATGTTGCACAGCAGCATCTCTGTTTGTGGGGTGAGGTTTCCCCCACCAACCAGTTGGCTGGTGGCAGGCTGAAGCTCCAAAAATCATGGGGTTCCCTGGCACAGCCGGGGGTATGGCAACCCTAGTTCCTGAACACAGAATTTCCATCTACCTTCTGCCATCCACTGCACTTTCCTGCTAGATTGGGTGGACTTTCTGATTTTGAACAAGCATAGGCCTCTGTGAGCTATTTTATTCTCAGGGACTATGACTATCACCTGCTAGGTAGAAGCAGAAGATTTGCTTGCCCACAGAGAGGGGAAGACTTAGAGGCAGATGCCTATGTTTGTCCATTCACCCCCCTGTAATAGGAAGCCAGTCTGAAATGGGAGAGAAGCAACGTTGTTTGTTCATGCTGGTAGGCAGGCAGAGTTGCAAAGACAAGGGAATTGGAGGGGGGGGAGGAAGAGGCTGAAGGCTTTCCACCCATGGTAAACAGTAAACACATACATGAAAGAGAAAGAGAGAACTCAGTGATGATAAAGGATCAGATACTGAATGCAAACGAGAACCTTTGATTTAGGATCTGAGGCCTCTTGGACACCTTTATTGCATTAAAAAGCAGCAGGGGACTCAATACACGAGTCCTCCCAGTCATCTGTGAAGTGTATGTGTGGGGTATATTTAAAGAAACATAGCATATGGGCAAGGGGACTAACCTTGCTTTCCTCCACCTTACCTTGTTTTGCTCCGGTGTTTCAAGCCTATTGCTTCCTGGAAAGATTCCAGTAAGGGAAATCAGCAAGGCTGGGAGAAGAAAATGTAAAAAAAAAAAACCAAAACAAACCTGAGTGCAGTAAAGTAAGATATATGACAGAGCATCAGGGGTCATTTTGTAGTCAGGAACCGAGGCCTGCAGAGCATAAGTTAGATCTCTTTAGCAATTCATTCCATTTTGGCAAAACAACCATCAGCCCCCAGCAGGTTCCCCATCCTCCACTGGAGATCCTGGAAAAGGAAGAAAAAAGCTCACTCATACCAGGCATAGGGTCAGGAAGCAATTTTTCTCCAGGCCAGTTTGGCTGGAGATCCTGGAGGTTTTTTGTCATCTTCTGGGAGAGGTATTTGTGAATGTCTGGCCATGTGCAGGGGGTTGGACTAGATGACCCTGGAGGTACCTTCCAACCCGATGATTCTATTATTCTAAATCATGCCTGTCTATCTTCCCCCCCCAAGTATTAACTTTAGTTGCCTCTAGAACAGGGTCACTTTCTGCTACCTGCCTGATATTTCAGAGGGTAGCTGTCTCTCAATGTTTCACCTCAAATTGGGAGAGGGGATGATGTTACACCTTGAAAAATGTTTTTCCGTTTTGGTTACTGGCAGCGACTGTCAGAGTGATTTCCTGATATGAATAGCTGTGTGAAAATGGCAACGGTGGGGTACTTGAGGGAAACGATATGGGCAGGGAGCTACAAAAATGCACACCTTCCCTTCCGCATAGCATGCAAAGGCACTTTGAAGACCATCTTTCAAAAAAGATGGTCTCAAATCAGGTTTGGAACAGACTGCAGTAAAGCAGGGGAAACAACAGATGCAGGACAAATAGAGGATGACATCACGCGAGTGCTACCAAGATCACACATGGGTCTAGGATCCCCGGGTGATTCTCACAAGTGGTAACAACACTATTCAATAATTGGTCATTCATGATCAATAAAAGCAACTGAATTCTGTTAAGTTGACAAGCCCTCGAGGCAGTTAGCTTGAAGTACTGAGCACCACGCTGGATATATAATGCCTCTTTGCAAACACATAATGGGTTTTGACTAGAACGTTCCTAAAACTATCTCGTAGTCGTACTTTACATGCCTCATTAAACACACTTTCCATGCATCGTTTCTTTTCCCGTCACCTGGATCTTTCTTGCCGTGATGCTGCCGTCCATTCCTTTTTATCCTGTACTTTCTTTGCCAGTCTGGTCTTTCCTTCCCAGTTCCTTGCCCAGCCATGGAGCTTTGAACAGCTGCTCTTTCCTCGTGGCATAAACACTCTCCAGTTCTCCTCCGCTTCAGCTCCTTCTTTATGCTTCCAGATTGGGCACAGGATACGCCAGCTGTACAGCGCGATATGTTCCTGTCAGCTATAGACGTTTTTCTTTATCATCCTCCAGAATAGCAACTGCTTCCTATAACACTGGTTTATGATTAAATGGAATTGTGAAACTTGCCTGCAAGAGAGACAATGATTCTGTGTAATGATCCTGCCACAAGCTGCATTTGGGACTTAACCAGGTAGTGTTAACTTCCTGTTCTTTTGAATCTGTGTAGCCAAGCTTCGAAGGGAAGATTCCACATGTATTTATGCATATCAGGACCTTCTTGCTTGTGGCATTGAAACTTTGGAACTCCCCGCAGAGGGAGATCCATCCTTTTTTGTTGGCTTTTGCCAGCAGGTGAAGACTTTCCAGATTTGGTTGGTGTTCCCTCATTAACTCTTATTAGCCCTCCTTCCCTGTCTGTATGTGGATAGCAAAGGCTAGCCCGAACTGGGAAGCTAAGCAGGGTTGGTCCTGCTAGCATCTGGATGGGCAACCTCCAAGGAATACCAGGGTTGTGACCACTGAAACATCTTGCCTTAAAAACAAGTTTTTAAACCTAGTGCTGCATAATGCTAAAAGAGCTAGAGCTTCTAGCTGCCAGACAATCTTAGGATCTCCTGGCTATACCACACACACTGCCATACTATAATTATAATAATTACTGTACGTTTATATGTTTTTGTTTTAAATGTTTTATATATATATCTTTGTATTTTAAATGCTGTTTTAATTTTGAAATGTTCCCTGCCTTGGTGACCCTGAACTGGGGGAAAGGTGGCATAGAAATGTTTTAATTAATAAAATGTTCTCTGCCCCAATCACATGTAAAGTGAGATCTGGGGGACTTTTCCTCAGAAAAGTAGCTGGAATTAAACCTTCCTCTTCCCCTGTATTCAGTTAAGTCTTTAATCTTTACATTTGAAGCATTTTTATGAAACCTTTATCTTTTATGAATAAATAAATAAATCCCACTGAGCTGTGGCCTCTCAAGTCTCTGGATAGGAGGCATATAATAAACATTTAGGTGGCTTTGGGTGATGTAACAAAATATCTATTTTATCTATGCCTTTATTGCATTTTCATCCCACCCTTCCTCCACAGAGCTCAGGGTTCTACATAGTTCCACCCTCCACCATTTTACCCTCATGTGAGGTAATTAGTAGGTTAGACAGAGGGAGGGAGGGGGGCCAAAGGGGCTGGCTAGCATCAACTAGTGAGCTTCGTGACTTTATAGGCAAATTAAACTTGGGTCTCCAGTTTTGTAACCACTGCACTGACCCTTGTGCTTGTGTCAATGCACAGAAGGATCCTCAGGACAGCTTAGCTCAACACTGATGACGTGTGTAACCCCCTAACTCTAAATACCTTGTTTAATTGGCCAGTGGAGTGGGACTGGAGGGAACATTTGTACACAGGCCCAACTTTCTGACTAGCCAAGATCTACCCCTCCCTGCTTTCCACCTACCCTAAAATAACGACCAGAAAGAAGAAAACTCAGCTTTCATTCACTGAAAACAGCTTGAAGACTGTCCCAGCAAGGGGCTTTCAAGAAGTACTAGGAACACTTAAATTTTGGATCAGCTAGAAATAATGCAGAAACAGTGATGTTCCAGCCTTCCATTTCCTGATGCACTCATTTAGCCTCCCCCCATTGTTTCACCATTCCCAGGAACATGATGGGAGTAAAAGTGAACGATTATAAAAAAAAAAAATGGTACACCCTCTTCCACATGCAGAACTGCCAACTATGGCAGAAAGGCAACTTACGAGGTCAAACCAATATTTCCATTTTAAGCATCTGTACACTCCCCTTCCCCAGTATATCTGTTTGTGCTTAGAACAGCCTTTTGATGTTTATTATTTAGCTATCTATACCCTGACTGTTCCCTGGAAGGCCAGATAATGAAACTGAAGCTAAAATACTTTGGCCACCAAATGAGAAGGGAGCAGTCACTGGAGAAGACCCTGATGCTGGGATAGATTGAAGGTCAAAGAAGACGGGGACGGCAAAGGATGAGATGGTTAGACAGTGTCATCGATGCAACGAACATGAAGTTGAGCAAACTTCAGAGTATGGCA
This sequence comes from Gekko japonicus, assembly GCF_001447785.1. NCBI lineage: Eukaryota > Metazoa > Chordata > Lepidosauria > Squamata > Gekkonidae > Gekko > Gekko japonicus. Next base: position 275,117 of record NW_015176038.1, on the reverse strand, counting down.
GAAGACAGGAGGGCCTGGTGGGATCTGGTCCATGGGGTCGCGAAGAGTCGGACTCGACTGTGCGACTGAACAACAACATCTATACCCTGGCTTTCCTCCCCAATAGGAACCAAAGTGGCTTACAACATTGTTTCCCCCTCCATTTTATCTTCACAGCCATTCTGTGAGGCAGGTTATACTGAGAGCGAGTGACTGACCCCAGGTCACCCAGCAGGTTTCCACGGCAGAGTGGGGATCTGAACCTGGGTCTTCCAGATCTTGGTCTTACTGCTACACTACACTGTCTCTCAGAAATTGGAAACATGGGCTTTTGACTCACTGTTCCCACAACTCAGCTGCTCCATTTATTGCTGTCTGGAAGGATGCAGAGGGGAAGCTATTGCTTAGTGGAACACCAAATGCAGTGAGAGTTCATTCTCTTTTCATTCACATATTTTGGCTGCTGAATTTCAGGACTGTTTAGATACAGTCAGGGGCACGAACGGTTAATCTCAGATGGTACCAAGGTCACTCAGGAGTAGGGGGTCTGAGGGAACTGGCCATTAGGTGGAAACCCAGTGGGGTGCAGTGGTTAGTGTTGGACTAGGACCTCGGAGACCCACCTTAAAGTCCCCAACTCTGCCATGGAAACTTTTGGGGTGACCTTGGACCATTGGCATGTTCTCAGCCTGACATATCTCGCAGGGTTGTTTTGTAGATAAAATGGAGACGAGAAAGGCAGAGTATATCTGAATAAAATAAATAGGTAGAAAGCTATGCAAGCACATGACCCCCTCCCCAGTGGATTTTGTCACACAGCTTTACACACAGCTCCTTGGGAAATGGAGAAGGAAGATGGAACTACCCGTTTTTGAAATACATAAGCTCTATCCACTTGACTGTGTAATTTGTCAAAGCTTGTCAGTGCTAATTTCTACAGGAGGTTACACGGAACGGTAAGAGACAGGGCCGCTATACCAAGGGATTTCAGAAAAACTGACAGCAACTAATTTGCATTATTTGCTAAATCACTTATAACAAAATGAATAATCTGTCACTTTAGTTTGTCTGCATGACTCAGTGAACACAGAGGTAAGCAGAGGAACGTTTGGGAACAAGAACGGACAGTATGGCTGTCAGGATCCTAGCAAGGTAATCTGCTGGTGCAGATAGAAGCTCTGTGCTAAACAGCCACTTTGATGGCTCACTTCTTTAGCTACGTATTGGCAAAAGCAGGGGACTGTGCTGTCTCAGTTGAATTGGTACTGAAAGCAAGGCAACGGGAGAACAGTCATGAAGCTCAGCCAAATTTTGCCAATCCGCTACAACTTACCTTATTGTTTTCCTTGGTTAGTAATATGATGTGCCAGACTGATGGCAGCAAGATCATGCCCAGGGACAGAAGGTTTAACTCAACAGGTTCCCAAACTTATTTGGCCTACCACCCCCTTTCCAGCGCCCCCCTGGACATCTATTTTCAAGAAGTGGTCAAAAAGATGCAGTTTGTGGATCTGCACCTGGATCGTTCCAGCACACCTGGATCATTCCAGCACACCTGGATCGTTCCAGTGCACCCCTCAGGGGGCAGTATTGCCCACTTTGGGAACCAGTAGTACTGAATGTTTCACCAGGGTGAGGTCCAGGATGCAATACCTCATTGTCCTGGAACTTATGCAAAGGACTGATCTATATAGAATTACACGTGCTTAAGATCATTGGGGGGGGGGGAAGCAGCATGGTGTAGACCAATCTCGTCAGATTTCAGAAGCTAAGCGGGGTCACCACTGGGAAAGGAGACCAACAAGGACGATGCTGCAGAGGAAGGCACTGGCAGGCCACCTCCGCTTCTCACTTGCCTTGAAAGCCGCTTGCTGGGGGTGCCCTACATCAGGTGCAACTTGATGGCATTTTACACACACGAAGGATCACTGGCTTGGATCCTGCAGAAAACTTCTGCTGTGTGTGAGTTTGACCGGTTCTCCCCTCCTGACACAGTACCCTTGCCCCCCCCCCCATTAATGGCACTTTCGGCTCCTGTGGGAGCAGGGAGGCAAGGAAGTCTCATTCCGCTGAGGGAAATCCCTTCCATCACCAGAGGTTTAATGTGGGCTCCAAACCATTCATTTCAATGGATTTAGGCATTTATAACTCTTCCTATAATTGGGCTGTAAGGTGCAGATCTATGCATTTATCTGGGATTCAGCCTCAAAGGCAACGTACTCCCCAAGTAAACGTGTACAGGATTGAGGTGTTAATCTCAAAACAATTGCGCTGTAAAGTGCAGATCTATGAATTTATCTGGGATTCAGCCTCAAAGTAAATTTACTCCCCAAGTAAATGTGTACAGGATTGAGGTGTTAATCTCAAAATGATAATTTTTTTGGGGGGGGGGGTTACGCTGGAAAAAAATGTAGCAAGACTTCATAAGGTTCTAAGGCAACACTTTAATAAATTAATAGGCATGCCCAATAAAAATACAAAATGACAATTTAAAAACAATCACAAACCCATCCTCAGTCGTTCGGTGTCGCCCTCTTCAACCAGAGCCATGAGAAAAGGCATTACCTAAAAAGTGGCAATCGAAATAATTTTTGGCACAAGAAAATGTACTACCAAAACCCCCCAAGAGGTTACAGAACCTAAGATGAAATTATCCTGCAGAGTAGGAAAGAGAATGATACACAGTGGATGAACAGCTAGAGGCTCTGCTTCACCGCAGTCTTCTTCCCTCTCTGAAACCTATACAGAACATAAAAAACGAATCCACAACAGAGTTACACTGTGAAACATGCCAAAGTACAACCACAGACTACTCCAGAGCACAGATGCAGTGCTGTTCTTGTGTTGTCCTTTGTAGCAGAAGCCACGCCAAAGTGGGACAGCGAGGAGCAGATCATACAAGCTCGAGTTTCCTGTACCCTGAAGAAACACCAAAACTACTAGGGCAGGAAAGCAGAGGATGTCTTTAACTTTTCCCCAGCATTGTCTGGAATGGAGCCACAGAAGCAACGCCATTAAGCATCTTCCATACAACAACACCTCACACTAAGGAATTCAGCTACACCAGCTGGCTCAATTACTTCCAAATATTCCTTCATCATCCCCGGAAACTTTTTTTTTTGCCAATGTCCATTTTTTAAAACCACTCTCGTGCACGCACCACCTCACAAACAAGTAGTTCAAAATAAAATATCTTCGTTCTTTATAAGCATCTCCACCACAAGTCTCTGGTAACGGATGTCGTTCAAGGCAGCCATGGCGTCCAGCTCTGGCGCTCGCATAAGCGTCGGTCCAAACACAATGCCGAGGTTTTCTGCATTCATGAGATTCTCCTTTTCATGAAGCGTTACCCTGTAACAAAGGTGGTTACGGTTGAAATCAGGAATATGGTTAGCAACTCCCTTGATCCCGTGAACACAGAAATGAAAACTCGAGATGTTCAAGTCAAAGTCAGTTTCGAACAAGTGAATTGTCATGGCTTCCTGAAAAGAATCCGGCAGTCTTTTGCTTGGTGAGGCTGCTGAGAAGATAGTGTTAGGGATCCTCAACCCCAAACTACCATTCCCAGGGTTGCTTAGATGGGAATGGTGGCCACCAAGGCTTGAGGAAAGGCTGCTCTGTAAAGCAGTAGCCATAAGGTGGATTGAGGGTGAAGCTGAGGTTGTCACCAAGGTAGTTAAACCCCATGTTGTCACCTTACAAAGTTCCTTTTAACTTGAACTTTTGAACTATAGCCCTATTCAGGCATTCTTTGTTACAAGTTGACTTTCTTCCAGTCAGCTTTAGTCTGGCCTTCTTGCCACACTCTGGTTTGGAGTTTACTGTTCCTTCGCTCAGCCAGTCTGACTCTCACTGAGCTGAACAAACAGTTTTCAGATGTCAGCCTCTCACCACCATTCTGTCAGCTCCCACTTGTGGTTCTTAGAGAGAGGTGGAACCTAACCCGTCCATCACAGGGTGAGGTGGCAAAACAAGAGGTGGTAGTTGGAGATCTGTTATAGGAAAATGAAGAATTAAGGCTCAGCTCACATTAATTTGAGGAGAGACTGTGGCTCTGTGACAGGGTTGAATTCCACGTTCAGTCCCTAATATCTCCAGATTCAGAGGGAGCACACTTCTGGAACCCAGTACTAGGAGACAGCCTCAGGAGACGGCCTAGGCCTCTATGCTTCTATGGCAAGTGTTTGGCCACTGTGTAAAACAGAAGGCTGGACTAGGTGGACCACTAGTCTAGTCCTGCAGGGCTCTTCTCATGGTCTCCTCCAATTAAAAATCACAACTTCCTGGTGTTGGGAAAGATCTCTCCCTGCCTGACTATTTTAGAGCGGCTGTCTCTCAGAGTAGAGAATACTGATTTGTAGAGACCAATGGTCTGACTTAGGCTAACATAGCTTTCCTGTGATCACATATTGCACCATATTTATTTCTGTTTAAATTTTAAGAAGTATTTAAAAGTTTTGGTATCACCAACAAGTGCCGAGATAACTGGCTGCCTGCCTTTAAGCAGTTTGGGCGCATCATCCCTTAGTTAATTATGGGCTAAGAAAGTGGGGTGCAGTGCTTAGAGTGTCAGACTAGAAGCTGGAGACCCAACTTCAAATCCCCTCTCTGCCATGAATTTCACTGAGGGACCTTGGTCCAGTCACTCTCTCTAAGCCTAATCTACCTCACAAGTTTGTAGTTGTGAGGATGATGATGAAGAAGAAGACTTGGTTTTATATCCTGCCCTTCACTATTCGAAGGAGTCTCAGAGTGGCTTACAATTCCTTTCCCTTCCTCTCCCCACAACAGACACCCTGTGAGGTAGGTGGGGATGAGAAAGCTCTGAGAGAACTGTGACTGACCCAAGGTCACCCAACTGGCTGCATGTGGAGGCGTGGGGAATCAAACCCGGTTCTCCAGATTAGAGTCTGCTGCTCTTAACCACTATACCACACCTGGCTCTCTGGGGAAAACAACCCAACATATGCTGTTTTGAGTCATACAGAGGAAGAACAGGATTAAAATGTACTAAATTAAATACATATTATGAATTATCTGGGCATGTTGTTATTGCTTAGTTTACGCCACCCCACAGGGTTGTTGAGAGGTTATATGCCATTACAGATCCTGTAGGCTGCAGATACTTAAGGGAATGTGGCCATGTGCCTCTACTCTTCCCAATTTGCTCTATTCATCAGATAAACAATAAAATGTAATATGATGGCTCTGGATAGCAAATAATTGTGCCACCTAAGGAAACTTCAGCTAAAAATACCACATATAGTTGAGAAATGTTTATTGTAACAGATGTACACATTTAAATGAAGAAGGAGAAGAAGAGGAGGAGATTGGAGTTATACCCCGCCCTTCACTCGGCGTCTCAGAGCGGTTTACAAACTCCTTTCCCTTCCCCTCCCCACAACAGACACCTTATGAGGTAGGTGGGGCTGAGAGAGCTCTTTTGAGGACTGCTCTTGAGAGAACAGCTCTGAAAGAATTTATGACTGATCCAAGGTCACACCAGCAGCTGCATGTGGAAGAGTGGGGAATCAAACCCTGTTCTCCCAGATTAGAGTCCATGCACTTAACCACTACACCAAACTGGATTTATACCCTGCCCTTCACTACCTGAAGGAGCCTCAGAATGGCTTACAATCTCCTTTCCCTTCCCCTCCCCGCAACAGACACCTTATGAGGTAGGTGGGGCCAAGAGAGCTCGTTTGAGGACAGCTCTTGAGAGAACAGCTCTGAAAGAACTTATGACTGATCCAAGGTCACACCAGCAGCTGCATGTGGAAGAGTGTATAATTAAACCTGGTTTTCAAGGCAAGTGAGAAGCAGTGGTGGTTTGCCACTGCCTTTCTCTGCACAGTCTTCCCTGGCAGTCCCCTCATTCAAGTACCGACATGGCTGAGCTTCCAAGATCTGACAAGATAGGGCCATCCCATCACATCCAACATTGCTATATTTCACTAGTGATACATCAAGAATGACTCTCTCCTTTCTCCAGCTGCTGTTTCAAGGGAACAACCTACACACTACTGTCTTGAGAAGCTTTCCTTTCCTTTATGGCAATTAATTATCTCTCTCATTAGAACAGATTTCCATTTGTAAATTAGTTTGTGAGCAGATTATTTTTTTTTTTAAAGGGTCTAACATGCATTACTGATTTATAACTGGAAATAAATCTCTTTCTGGATACGCATAATGGATTAAATATCCACTGCTGGGTAACTGATGAATTGTAAAAACAAAACATGAAAATTATTTCCCCCCATTAAGGCATGATTCTGTCTCCTGTGTGAAGTAAAACCCTTTCAGATATTTGCAGTGCAGTTAAGAGCTGCGAGTCAGTGGAAGTTGTCTGGAAGGCGTCCAAGCTCAGCAGCTTCTATTTATAGAGACTCCAAATATACTAATTTGCTGGCTGACCAAACAAAATGGAAAACAAGAACTCCATTAACGGTTCCCTCGCCACAACAGCTCTTAGTAAGCCTGCTGATAAAAAGATAAAAGTCGCCATTAGGTTGGGCATGTGAAGTGAATCTGGCGAAGGGAGCTTTGACTCCAGATCGTTACAGGTAACCTTAAAAACCTTGACAATGGTGGTGTGACTGCAAACCACAGGATTTACTGGGGCCAGAGAGAAAGTGTCCCTCTGCAATAAGCCATCTCTTCTAGTTTAGCTGACCCAAGTCAAACAAAACCTGTCTTAAGCTTATGTAAAAGTTGGTTGAAGTTACACATGCGCATGCACACACACACACGCAAGTCAGTTTGATGTTCCTAAGTCCCATACCTTTTTAAATGTGCCATGAGATACCGTAACGTTTCACAGTGTGCTGGCGGCAGCAGTTTCAGTGCTTCATGAAGTATTTCCAGCTGTTCGTCAGGATCTGTGATTTCTGAAACAGGATCACCGCATTTAAGCTTAAATTAACAAAAGACTCTTCTGAAGTGCAAGGGACTGCATTCCATTTTTTTTTTGTCAATGGAGTTCAATTGTTATTTATTTGTTATTTAAAGCACTTATAATGTACCACTGGAAAAGAGCAAGAGTCCAGTATCATCTTAAGACTAACAAAATTTGTGGTAGGGTATGAGATTTCGCGAGTCACTCACTTCTTCAGATGCAGCAGGGACTCACAAAAGCTCATACCCTGCCTCAAATTTTGTTAGTCTTTTTAGCTGCTACTGGACTTTTGCTCTTTTCTAGTACTAAAGACAAACACAATCTAGCTTGATAATGTACCACTGTATAATATATTGCGGTAGCTACTTTTGTATCCAACTCCTGCTTTAAACAACGTGGTGTTTCGAATTGAGTAGGCAGCTTTCTTTTTGTTTTAATCTTAAGGCTAGAATTCTATAGTCATTTCAGTGCCACTGATGGAATTCTGCAAGATGACTGGCTGTCCTACACGCGTTGTCTTCAAGCACTGGTAGTAATAGCCTCTCTGACAAAGACGTGTATTTATATGGAATAGGACTCAGCATCGCACATTCCATAACTGAAAAGATGTTTTCTCCTGACTTGAAAAGCGACAGCATGGCAAACCACTTTGCATGTTACCCGTTATCCCCTTAAATTGCAAGTAAATAAAACATATGGGAAAATTTAGCAACATAAAGCACTAATCGGAAAAACAAAAACTTCTTCTGGGGGGAAAAATGTAAAACTCACTTGCAGACTCCATAAACTTTGGGTAGGCATCATATGTGATGAGAGGAATCGGCAAATCCCTGAAGTACAGTTTAAGTGCACCTGTGATAATATTGATATCTTCATATATATTCACAGAAATGTCTGCTTTTTCCCCATCTGTGCAGGAAAAAAAGGGAGGGGGGAAAGGAAGAATGCAGAAAGATAGGCTAGTAGCAAATGTGAAAAGTTAAAGCACCATATTTTAAGATCCAATGCCGCCATAGTCGGTACATACGATACATATACAGGATCACATACTGGTTAATATGGGATTGCCATTGGCACACTGCCATTTGTCTTCCCTCTACCCCATATTGTGCTGTTTTCCCTCAAAAAGCACAACATGGGAATGTCACGGTAAACTTATTAGTAAAAACTGAATGGAATAACAGGAGGCTGGAAGGCAGGAAAGGGGACAAAGGGTCCCCCCCGTCCTCAATGGCAAACTTCACTCCTGGGGAAAAACACACACAGGCTTAGGCAGTTATGCTTCTTGAACGACTCCTGCGCCTCCCAAGGTGAGGCGGAAGTAATAACTAAAAACAAAATCTTCATGTCGTTTTCTGTGTGTGGAGATTTTTGCGTAGTGAACTCCTTCCTTTCACCACCCTTAAAAAGACACCTGCTTACCTCCCCACTGCTGTATGGAGGGCTTTCCCCTGCTGCACGGCGGGGGACTGAGTTCTTATTCAAGGATTCCTAAATAATCATGTTCTTTATAAGCCTGTGGCGAGTATTTCTGATATGCTAACATGCTATTCAAGACAAAGACCCCCATGCTGACATTGCTGAAAGATTCCTCCATCGTTATTTTCCTTAAGGAAAAGTGTTGTGTCTGCTGACTGCCACAAGGGCCCAGCAAACACTCCAGAGCTTGACTCTGGAGTAACAATAGGGACTAGGCTCCTGGTCTCTCCACTGGGGGACCAATGGGACCGTGGCGGGAGATTTAAACCCACCAACGGGACCTAGGGGTGTGTCCCCGGGTATGTATATAGTTGGCCAGTCGGCCGTTTGTCTTTGTTGTATACCAGTAAACCATGCTGATCGCTACATCGGTCCCAGTGGTTTCGACACGCGTTCAACCCACTACACAATAAAAAGTTATAAAGACTCTGGAATTTTTCATGTTATAAAGGCCTTTTTCAAACTAAAAAAAAAACAAAAAAAACCACACCAGCCACTCTCCCCGACCAAGGCCAGTTCATCCCATGCACTGATCACTTTTGCAACAGCTGGGCTCTGGACAACTAGTCTGAGCAGCAGACCACCTTCCACACCTCAATTACCTATTGTAAGCGGCTTTTGAAAACAGTCTGTTTCAGAAGTGATTTGCCGGGGGGAATTTATTTATTTATTTATTTCATTTGATTTTTATCTCACTCCTTCCCTGGCAGCCTGGGCGGTCAACAACTAGGGTTGCCAGATGCCCCCAGTGGAGGTAGGGGGGTTCTCCACTGCCAGGCCCTGCTCCTTGCTGCCAACCAGCTGGCCAGCAGGGGGATTTACCAGGAGAAAGAGGGAGGCCCAGGCAATGTCACTTCCGGTGCACTTCCGGTAACGTCAGCACCGTTTGGGATATGCTCTGGTATTAGGGCAAATATTCTATGGGAGAAGACATTTTTACCATAGAGTTTTTGCCCAAATACCAGAGCGTCCCCTGATGTTGCAGTGTACACACCAGAAATGACGTGGCCACATCACCGGTGACATTACCTTCCACTTCTGGTAAGTCCCCCCCCCCCATACCTCGCTGGTTGCTAGGAGGCATCTGGCAACTCTATTAACAGCATAAGTACAAAACATAAGTAAAATTCAAATATTCTATAAAGCAATTTAATGCACTCAGACACGAGCTGGGACTGCTGTTCTAGAAACACGTGCAATTCCCCCCTTGGGTGTTGGATTATGGCCAAAATATTGACTCTAACTTTTATAGCAAAGAACATACCTCGGTCAAAAGCCATTTTGACATCTTCAATCAGTTCGCTGAATCCAGACACTCTGTAGAGCCCTTCAGAATTGAGTCCTGTTCCGTTAAGAAACAACAGCAACAATGTTAGATTAAACAATATTTATCTTTCTGACCACCAGGATCTCTGCCAACAACTATGCATATAAATCCAAACAGGGTTTTTTAAACCTCATTTTTCATTCTAAACCAGATTTAACAGCAAGCCCTCACTCGTAAATAGGCAGCACTGTTATGATCAGTACCCAATCATTTTGTATATAAGCATATTTATGATAATGGACCCTAGAACATGGAAGATGTCACCAAATTGCAATGGAATTTAAAAACAAACCACTCGAATCAGTATATTTAAACTGATTTGCATACATCTAAATATCATAACAGCAATATTCTAGCACAAGTCATTATTACAGAGGAGGAAATACATAATTACTGGGGAGCCAAGCAACAAATGTTGTTTTACTGACTGTTTTTCACAAAAATATATGGGGAAGAAGAACATCTGTACAAACTAACATAGGAAAACACTCAATAGCAGGAAAACATATTATCCAGAAGCACTGCAAACAATATTTTGCATCCAGCAACACATTATTAGGGACTCAGCAGAGACATAACATTTGTGCATTAATGCAATGTTACACATTAATAGTTCAAGGAAAACAGGGTCTTTCAAACAATGCTTCTCTGACCTTCCATTCAGCTTAAACTTCAGTAGATCCAGGTTAATTAAAAGAATTATGAGCAAGGCAACCAAACTCAGGAAGCATGCCTTACCTCTAGATTCAATCTCCCTAATGCACATATCTACAACCATTGGCCTTTTTGTGAAGTGTGCTTTTACTAGCGTGGTCAGATCACAGCTGTATACTTTTTTGACATGCTTCAGGTCCGGCTTGCAGTCGTTGGGGACCATCTTGGAACACTGCTTGTGAACATTTAAGCCACAATCTGATGGAAATAGGTAAACAAACAAGCAAACAAACAGGTTATCTCAGGATTTAATGGTATGAGATGAGTATTTATATATATATATATATATATTATTTTATTTATTAAATGTCTACCCCGCCCTCCCGCCGAAGCGGCTCAGGGCGGCTTACAAGCAAGTTAAAACCAACATTCGGTTAAAACCAAGATTTACAAAATATAAAACACAGTTCCATAAAATCCCAGCTAATACACCCTGTGATAAAGTGCTAGTGCAACACCACCAGCGTAATCGGTTCTTATTGGAACGCCTGACGAAACAGCTCAGTTTTAACAGTTCTATGGAACTGCTGGCTCCACTGTGAAGACTCAAGCCCTGTGCTGGGTTGTCTGTGAGCTGACTCCCCATGCAGGGAGGGCGAACAGACCTGAGTATGTTGGCCCCGCCCTTTGTGCAATCTTCTGCACAGTGTGAACACACAGAGGAAGCACCTACATGCATACCCTAGTCCCTGTGATCCTCCCCCGCATGAGTCAATGTGCGGATGGGTAATCTGCGCATGGCTCAGAGGTTTCTGTGGGATTTGTTTGTACTAGCACATTTGTTTCCAGATTACTATAATTTATTGAAATACTTTGGTAATACAGACGGTTGGGTATCTATATGGATCTAAGTCCCCAATTGTTGGAGCAAACTGGGTCACCGATTTCTTTTTTTAAAAAAAAGAATTTTATTTCTTTTACATTTAACATAACATAATTCAACAACAGCAATAACATAGTCCATTTAAAAAAAACAACTTTGATATTAGTGCTTAAATACACTGATGTTTTTGTATGAATTTCTCATTCAAAGGTAAGACCACCCTGTTCCTTGGATTTTAAGTCTTAACAGCCTGTTCACAGAACAACTAAACCAAGAGAGTCTCTAAAACAATGCATATAACATGTATATACCATTGCAAATTAATTTTATAAAGAGACAGCAAAGATAACTATGAGACAGTTTAAGTAGCAGTAATTGCTTATGTCCTGATGCTATGACATAAGCAGATATCCGTCAGAAGGAGAACGGCCTCTAGTATCCCTGGGACCTGGGTTTGTGTGTGTGAAATACTGTCAAGTCACAGGCAACTTATGGAGACCCCAGCAAGGGGCTTTCAGGGCAAGTAAGAAGCAGAGATGGTTTGCCATTGCTTTCCTATGCAGAGTTTTCCTTTCTGATCTCCCGTCCAAGTACCAATCCTGCTCATCTTCCAAGAGGTAAAGACATCAAGCTATCCCATGTCCTCATCTCACCCCCAGGACTTGTATGCAACATAGGCATACACGAGCAATAGGATATGCAACCAAGAAATCAGAAGGAGACTGAGACTGGGAAGGGAAGCCATGAAGGAACTAGAAAAGATTCTTAAGTGTAAGGCTGTGTCACTGGTGACCAAGATCAAGCTAATTCATGCCATAATATTCCCCATTACTATGTATGGGTTTAGGAGTTGGACACTGAAGAAAGATGGCAGGAAAAAAGCTGATTCCTTTGAACTGTGGTGTTGGGAGGAGAGTTTTAAGGATGCTGTGGACCATAAAGGACAAATAAGTGGGTTCCAGATCAAATCAAGCCTCAACTCTCATCTAGAAGCGACAATGACCAAACGGAGGCTATCGTACTTCGGTCACATTACGAGAAGACAAGAGTCACTGGAAAAGGCAATAATGCTCAGGAAAGTTGAAGGCAGCAGGAAAAGACCCAGCACGAAATGCACTGACTCTATGGAAGCCACACCCCTTCGTTTGCAAGACCTGAGCAAGGCTGTTGATGCTAGGATATTTTGGAGGACACTGATTCATAGGGTCACCATGAGTCGGAAGTGATTTGACACCACTTGACACACACAGAGGAAATACTTACACAAATTCATGGAGGGTTTGTCTAGAATAGACAGATACATGGAGGAGATAGTTCAAGCCATGGTAGAAAATTGGAATCACCATGCTCAGGCAGTATTCCTTTGAGGTTGTCTCTGGGGACAAATAGTGTGAAAGAACTGTCATCTTATGCTCTGCTTGTTGGTTTCCCAGAGGTATCTAGTTTGCCATTTCTGGAAACCGTACTGAGGACTAGATGGGCCCTTGGTTTGACTGATGTGGGCTTCTTTTATTATATTCAAGTGCCGTCACTCCTAGAGGGAATTCATCTCAGCTCGTAAATCTGCCTCAGGCTATATACAGCGAAGTTTCCCAACAGTATGAGATCAGACAAACGTCACATTCCTTTGAGGAGCTTAGAGGAGTTTTCCTCCCATGTCGACTTCATGCCAGTGGCCATAAAATAGACTGAACAGTATGGTGGAGTGGTACGGGTGGCAGACTTAGAATCTGGAGGACCCAGATTTGAATCCCAACTCTGCCTTGGGCCAGTCACACACTCTCTCTCAGCCTCACAGAGCTTTTGTGATGTTAAAATGGAGGGGGGGGGGAATGATGTACACCATCCTGAGCTTCTTGGAGGAACGGCAGGATAAAAATGTATTAAATAAATAATCAACAAAGTTTATATGAGGAAAGTGTTAATGTCCGATTAGCCTCTCGGGGGAGATATTTTCCATCCGCGTTACCTCACATCCTCTTAATTGGAGATGATGAGGACTGGACCTTCTGCATACAAAGTGTGTGCTCTCCCCATTCAGCTATCGCCCCTCCTCTATTTTTCAAATGTCCTTGAATGCAAGCGCATAGCGGGAAACTAATTATCTTCATTCAGCATCTGCCTCCAAAACTAAGCAATTCTCTATCTAGTTTTTAGATGCTCTGGAATTCCACAAAGCATGGAGGGGGCGAAGATGACACTTGCATTTGATCCTATTAACAGATGTTGCTCCTTTTCCACACATGACATGGCAAGAGAGCTTCAGAATGTCGCAAAATAGATCTCCCCCCCAGATAACACCGAGTTGAAACGTCTCAGATAAGCTGTTCTTCCTCTATGCTAGGAAATTATGGGGAAAGACTTAATATCTGAGACCAGAAAATATCGATTCTAGCGTACTCCGCTGAAAGCTGAAATAATGAGCTTTCATTAATGCATGAGCAAACACCAAAACTGTAAGAGCTGTATATTAAAGGTGCCCCGAGAGGGCCCATTTCAAATATTTGCTGAGAGTACAATAAGCAGAGCTGTCACTTTCCCTTCTATTCCTGATTTGATTTTAGTCCACTCTAACCTTCATCTTGCGTCTAATTCACTGGGAAATATAGCTGCTGAGGCTGCTCTATTGACACAGCATCGTATGTCAGAGACAGGACACTCTTTTTTAAAAAAATAAGTTACGCAAGGGAAGGGGTATGTATTCTGTCACTTTTGAGAAACAGAAGAAATTAAAAAAAAACCAGATTTAAATGTTGCTTAAAAACAATAAAAAAACACCTAGTTTTACAGTAGCTGTGAGACCAAATATGGGAAACACGGGCAGGGAAAATGTACCTTACACAAGATAAGCTTCACATTTGACCCCTATGGAACCAATTCAGGGCAATTTTGGATTTGTGAGGACGACTCCAGCTGCGCCAGTCCTCAGTGCTCTCTGCTTTTCCTCATACCATTTTATCTTTACTAAAATGGGGAATCCCCATTATTTGGCGCTGAATGTTTAAGGCATTACTTCGCAAATATAATCAAGCCACAGAGCTTGATAACAGGCAAGTAGAGATTATTTATTTATATACATTTATATCCCCAACTTTCTCCACAACAGGGACATAAAGCTGCTTTGATCATTCTCCTGTCCACCATTTTTATCCTCACAACAATCCCGTGAGGTAGTTTAGATTGAGAGAGTGTGCCTGGCCCAAAGTCACCCAGAAAGCCTCCGTGGCAGAATGGGGTTTCAAACCTGAGTCTCCCAGATCCTAACAAGGACACCATATTGGCTTTTAAAAAGCCTCTTAGCTAAGAATTTTTGCAGCGAAGAATCTACAGCACGACTGGCCAGTCCATGGTATGTAGGCCATACAGTGGTAAGTATATTCAGCATATTTGGCTGGTTCTCCCTCCAAAAACAACAAAACTGGGGCCAAAATCAGTCCAATAACACACTCTTAAACATTAAATATGTATGCTCATACAATCAGTTTTATATTGATAATAGTATCTATGTATACAAAATATTAACAAGGTATACAACCTAACCATACAATATCCTAATGTTATACAATTACTAATATACTAACATACAGTAATACCACAGAATACCAATTGTTGCCAACAGCCAAAAACTACTAGTAGACTTTCAACATGTGCTGTTAACTGTTGGCAACAATTGGTATTCTGTGGCATGGTTTATGCCTGTTATTGCATCCCAAGATTTGTCAGAGCAATGAGGCAGGCCTGGGTCTCTGGCAGTGCTGACCGGGCTTGGCTTGCTCCCCGCGTAGCTGGCCGAACACGACTCTTGTCTTCCCCCCACACATTTGTGTTTGCCAGCCCACCAACATTTTCACAGATAGACGTTGGACTTTTTTGCCACTCTGACCAATACAGTTACCTATGTTCGGTCTATAACTTGGTCTGAGAGCAGGCAATTTTGGTTTAAATACATGAGCTTATGTAACACTTTCTCCTTTCAGCTCAAAGTGGTTGAGACTGTGGTGGCAATGGTTCCCACCCACCCTTGCAGAAAGACATTGCCCTTGCAGAAGACTACACTGGCCTTCGTATCCCTCCAAACTCAAGAGGGCCTTAGTAAGCACATGCTTTGCAGCTAGGGTTTACCAGCCATACCTAACTTGCAAGCAACTACTAGCCTCGGGCTTGTTGGGGAAGGAGCTGGCAATATATGGGCAACGAGCTAATTTCCCAGTTAAACTCTCTCACCAATAGCTTCTCATTTTTCCTCTGTACCAAGCACTCAGTGTTCTCTAAGACTCCCAGGAGCACAGCAGCAATGACTGATAGGTCCTCCTGTCTCCCCCATCCCCCCTTGGCACAAGGCATTTGGATTCATCTTATGCTGAACATGTAGTGGAGTGGGCTGTATTACTAGCTTAAGCAGGGCTACTGAGCCAAGGGGACTTAAAGAGATGATATAATTACAACTGGAGCCCTTTGAGGATGGCTTTCAACAGCTCATTGCATTTCATCAAACATTAGTGCTGCAGCTCCACTTCCTAAGACTTAGATTATCAGGAACCTTAACTTAAGTTTGCAGGAGACTCAAAAGCATATCAGCAGCCCTCCTCGCCAGTGTTACGCCAAGGTAGAATCCTGGACCCTTTTGCTGATACTGAGGGCTGATTTTACAGCAAGGCTGCCCTCAGGATATGTCTGATTTAAGGTCTCCATCAATTAGCTGTTTTGCTTTTAGTGCACTCATGATAAATATTATCAGGTACTATTATGCAGCTGTTTAATAAGGACGCTTTCGTTAACTGAGGAATTGTTGTTTTCCCTTCCAGTAATCCCTTTATTTTTACATAGTTGCATAGCATTGTGCTTAGATAACCCAAGATGTCACCCCAGGTGGGCTTTCTTGGAAGGAGGGGATCGGGTTAGCCCTAAGTTTTGGGTTTTTTTAAGTTTTCATATCCTTATGCAAACCTGGAGGATTATCCCAGGTTTGCACAAAAATACAACCCAGGCCTAAGTGCCTCCCCTCTTGAGGTTGGTTGTTTTTTCTTTTTTTTAATCTCTACAGGAAAACCACTGATCACTATTAAATATATCATGTGCAATATACATGCCCTATTTTCCAAAACAATTCCTCAGTTAACAAAAGCAGTGAAAACAGGCCAAGTGGGCAGTTCTGTGGGGAGGGGAGGAAATAAGGTTATTGGGCAGTTTGAAGTTGGGGGGAAAGGAGCAGATGGGCAAAAAGAAGCAGAATGAGCAGGCATGAGAACTCTTGTAGGTCCCCCCCCTTGTATCTGTTACTCATGTATCTCATGGTCAGTGAATATTCATTTATTGGAGACAGATGCAGTAACAAACCTTGTAAAATTCCTGTGATAATAGCACTCAATCAACCTTAGTGTGCTGTACTATTTTGAGGTTGCTGGGTTAGTCTGTTGCAGCAAAATATAAAAAGACGTCTTGGGGTACCTTCAAATGAACTGATGTATCAGAGAACAACCTTTCGTAGAGCTCATTTCACTAGATGCACCAGACAAAAGTGGGCTCCATGCTGTATAAATCTGTTAAATTTTTAAGGTGTCAATAGGCTTTTTTTTGGGGGGGGCGTATATGCTGATAATCTGCTAAGATCCCAAGAATCTTGCCCTGCCTGAGTGCAGTAAAAAGTACTGTTGTCTTCTAATGGTACCCCCCCCCCCAAACTGTACAGTCTGCAAGTCACTTGGAAGGAGGGAGAATCCTTTAAGAGAGAATGAACATCTACAAAGACTGAGCTGTCTCCTAAGAACCAGGAGCCAAATTCCACTGGTAGAACGTAGCTTTTCCACCTCCCACCTCCAGCCCCCTGAAAAGCTGCTCTCAGCAACATGGGAGGTAGAACAGGAGGCTGTAGCTGAAGGGTCAAAATCAGCAGAAATCACAACCCTCCCCCCCATACCAGTAGAAGTATCTTCTGCTAGAGAAAGAACCCCTTTGAATTCTAAAAGCAGCCTTTCGACCAACCTTCTGTTTTCCCCCAAACAAGCTCTCTTTGATTATTCAAACTATATGCACAGTTTTGGAAATGCCGTTTTGCTTGCTACCATGCTGATGTCAATGCAGCAGAAAAAGAGCTGCATGCATTTACTTATCCAATTTTCACCCAAGGAACTTAAGGGCATTCTTCCATGGGGGTTCCTTGCTGTGACTAAGGCTGGGAGACGGCTATTGGTCAAAACCACCAATGAGCATTGTGGCAGAGAAGAAACTTACCAGGGGCTCTCTTCTTCGTACTCAACACTGTGGCCCTCCACGAGTCAGTCTCTGGAATCCAGCATCTGCTTTGTGAAAAGCCGGGTAATGCAATTATTACTACAGTCTCGTTCTGCCCAAGAGCACCAAGGTGACAGGAGAGCCGTGGCTTGTTATTTGTACTCCTACTAATAATGAAAGAGTGCCCCAACATCTTGAGCATCACAGAAAATAGCTATTTTGTAGCTCAATCAAATCAACTTCAGGAACATATCAGGTGAAGTATTTTTAATGCATCAAGTAAAAGGACATGGGTTAATGCTATAAAATGCAACCAGAAGGACCTGGGCCCCCACCACAAGAACGTCACCGGGGAGTGGGGCAAAGGCAATGCCCTGACCTCTATAGCCTGATGTAATTCCAGCAAATCCCTTATACAAAGCAATGCTATACTTTTGAAACTTGAACCTGAAACATTATTTGGCTTAGATCTGAGATAATATCTGAAGTTACTCTCAGAACACTGATTTAAAATTTGCCTGTAAAGATATGTATTTATTATACGATTGTTGCCTTAAGAGATGTTTTGTAGTGTGTAATACAGTTCTCTGGCGTCTATGTCTGGCCTAGACATTGTTAAGCATTAATATTTTTTCTAACCTATTTTTGTACTTCATCTGCAGACATCTATTGTACTTGTATTGTTATTAAATTCTTAAATAAAAATTATAAATTAAAAAAAAACCTCAGAAGCTAAGCAGAGTCGGATCTGGCTAGTATTTGAGTGGGCGACCTCCAAGGAATACCAGGAGTGTGACGCAGAGGCAGGCAATGACAAATCACCTCTGAAATGTCTCTTGCCTTAAAAACAAATCTAGCTTGCCACCTAGTGGTGCATAATGCTACAAGAGCTAGAACTTCTAGCTGCCAGACAATCTTAGGATCTCCTGGCTATACTACACACACTGCCATATGACAATTAACATAAACAATACACTTTTGGTTGGACAGCAGCCCAGATAGCTCATTTTAGCCTGGGCTCGTTGCAGCATGGGAGCTAAAAAGGGTTGTCTGAGGTCAGTATTTGGATGGAAGACCACCAAGGAAGCCTGGTGATTCTATGCAGAGGAAGGCAATGGCAAACCACCTCTGCTCAACTGTTTCCTGGAATGCCTCCTGGAAGGGGTTGCCATGAGTTGGTTGCAACTCGACAGCACAGTCTTCTTCTCCTTGGGCAGGACCTGACTATTTCATTCCATCAGCACTAGGGTGTTGGTCTCTTGAGTGAGGCACCTTCCAGTGATGACCCAATGGAATGAAATGGGTGAATTCAGCCCTTCAATGTTATTGCTGTTGCTGTGTAGTATACCCTCTCAGTACAACATGATCCTTATTTACTGCTGGTGACCATCATACAACTTTTGCAAGATGGGAACTTGATATTTAGGAGAAAGATTGATTTTGAACTGAATACTGAGATCACTAAATGCAACTGGGGAGGTAATTTCAAATTAAAAGAGAGATACACAATTTTAATTACCTGATTGAAATGCAGAACATTAGGAAAGCTTCTAATATCTTTTTCTTACGTAATCATTACCTCTGTGTAAGAAAGCATGTGTGAGAAACCTAAAAGAAATCAACCCTGACTGTTCCCTGAAAGGCCAGATACTGAATCTGAAGCTCAAATACTTTGGCCACCAAATGAGAAGGGAGCACTCACTGGAGAAGACCCTGATGCTGGGAAAGACTGAAGGTAAAAGAAGAAGGGGACGGCAAAGGATGAGATAGTTAGACAGTTATTGATGCTATGAACATGAAATTGAGCAAACTGCGGAGCATGATGGAAGACAGGAGGGCCTGGCGTGATGTGGTCCAATGGGTCACAAAGAGTTGGACTCGACTGTGCGACTGAACAACAACAACAACAAAGAAAGCCTGTGTATATCCTGTTCAAGGCCCAGTAAAAGTGCCCCCCCACAAGTACTTGTATTGGGAAACATCGTGAAAATGTAATGAAAAAGCTTTGTCATCTCCCCTGTCCCTCATAATTGAAAAAAGAACAGCCATACTTAGACATAACACTGAATATGCAGTTGCCATTGAAAACAAACACTCTTGTCACCCATATGCTCTTCCATAACGTCTAGATGAGTACTTCACACTATGATATTAGAGTCCTTGGCATTTTCCTGTCAATGCTTCACATCATTGGCAATCAGTGCCAAAGAACGGTGATAATTCAGGATATTATGAAACTATAACATGAGGAAACTTCTCCTTAGACTTTATGGAAGGGAAAAACCCAAGATATACAGTTATCAATTAGGTTATCCTCTAGCCTGGCTCTAAAATACTGCACCCACAGAAAGAAAGGTATAGAGTTGACTACGGATCTGGAAAATTTGTAGTGTGGTCTTCATAAAAACAACTGAGGAAACTATTTTGCATAGTGAGATGATGGCCAATTGTGAATATATTCACCAGCAGTTCTAAAGAAATTAATCTGTTGTGGAGAAAAAAAAAGTCAGAAACAATTAACTGGGAAAATAGGAGGCTTATCAGTCCTTCAGGACAGGGCCCAGTATTTGCATTAAAGTTATATCATTTACCATGTGGCTAATGCATTTTGCAAACATTGTGGTTATTGACCATATATTTATCCCACTCATTGGATTATTCATGAGCATGATTTGTAAAACCTTAATTACACTTGGTTACAAGTCTGTCTTATACTACACTAGGAGTAAGGCCCATTGCGGGGAAAAATACAACGAGCTCTAGAAGGAAGCTCCAGGTGAGTGTCCTGGCTGTGGCTGGTGGGGCGGCAGAGGGAAGGGGAAAATAGAGGGAGGCAAGTCATGCTTATTTCATTCTGCTTAGCTATAAGTCTCAAGTCATTTTGCTGCCCCAAGTGGGTAGTATGGGAGGACAGCCTCATGGTAACAGGTATGGTTCCCTCCCCCCCCGGCTTATGTTGATTTGGGGTTATGCAGTGGCAACTAAGGTAGAAAAGCACCTCCTCCTGTGCCATGTCTTCTGGGTTCCAAGGGTCTGGAAAGCAGTTCCATAGCCAGATACAGGGTTGCCAACTCTGGGTTGGGAAATACCTGTAGATTTAAGGGGCAGAGCCTCGGGAGGGCAGGGTTTGGGGTGCGGAGGGGGACCTCATCAGGGTATAATGCCATAGAGTCTATTGCCCAAAGCAGCCATTGTCTCCAGGAGAACTGATCTTGGCGATCTCCAGGTGCTGCCTGGAGGCTGGCAATACTAAGGGGAGGGCCTGACCTGTAGATTTGAGGAGTAAAGCCTGGGGAGGGCAGGGTTTAGGGTGTGGAGGGACCTCAGCAGGGTATAATTCCATAGAGTCCATTGCCCAAAGCAGCCATTGTAATAGCTGGGAAATTTTCTGTAGGGGAAATGATAAGAACATAAGAAATGCCAATGTTGGATCAGGCCAAAGGCCCATCCAGTCCAACACTCTGTGTCACACAGTGGCCAGAAATACCAGGTGCCATCAGGAGGTCCACCAGTGGGGCCAGGACATTAGAAGCCATCCCACTGTTGACCCCCCCCCCCAAGCACCAAGAAGACAGAGCATCACTTGCCCTGTTCTGTGGCTGGGGAACATGGTGATTTCTGGGAGATCTCCAGGCCTCACAGGGAGATTTGCAATTCCAGTGACCATTTAAGGGAAGATTGGGATATGTATTTTGGCAACTCCAGTGACTGTTTAAGAGAAAATTGGGATATGTATTTTACCTCAGGACACATTCAGTTACTCCCAACAGCAACAACAAGCTGTTTAGAATGTTAGAGGCAAAGGCCAATCAGGCTGCATATGCAAATGATCTCTGTGTTCCGATTGGCTATTGGGGGGAGAGGAACAGGAAACTGTTTAGAATATTGGAGGCGAGACTCAGGCAATACAGCCAGTGGATAGGGACAGCTTCTGAGTGACAGATCAGGGAGCCAACTGATTTGGGAAGCGTGTGGAATGTTCAGGAGAGTCCATGACCAAAACAGAATTATTATATAGAGAGATTGTCTCATGTCGCCTGTAACAAATTCACCTTTTATAAGCTAAATTTCAAAAATCTAATTTGATTATCAAGAATAACCAACGAAGAAACATTACCTCAATTGCATAAAGAAAAAGTATAAACTGGTGCACATTCTATTTCTATTTTATTTAATGTATTTATATCCTGTGCATTCCAGTATTCTGAGACATCTAAGGGTTGTGTGTTAACTTATGAAGTTCTGCACTATAAAGGGAACTAGTGTATAGAGTGGTGGATGTTGACCAGTGAGTCTGGGTTAAACCCGCATTTGGCCAAGGCTCGTCATGAGATTGTGGACCAAGCACAACCTCTCATTTTCAACTCTCACAGAGCTACTGTGGGTATAAAGTGAGAATTCTGTTTTGGCTTTCCTGAGGGCTCCTTAGTGGGATACAAATGTGATAATGATACAGTTAAGAACATTTACCTCCCAGACACCAGCATAGGTAGACATAACTGTTCTAGACCTGATGGGCTTCAAGATTGTGGTATAAGGGGACCAGTATACTCAAAGCCAGTTGTACTGAACTGGCTGCCTGTTTCTGGGCACAATTCAAAGTGCTAGTTCTTACCTTTAAAAACCTAAATGGCTTGAGGCTGAGGTACTTGAAGGACCACCTCCTCCCATATTGTCCAGCCCACCAGTTAAGACCTGCCTCACTAGCCCTGCTCTCTGTGTCCCCACCTCCAAAGGTGAGGCAGGGGGCAACCACAGACCGGGCTGTTTCAGTAACGGCACCTTTCCTATGGAGTGCCCTTCCCCTTGAGGCTCGCCGGGTGCCTACACTGCTTTCTTTTAGGAGCCAGGCCAAAATGTTTCTGTTCACCCAGGCTTTTTAACTAAAGGGTTCATCTTATGATATTTCAGTGCAGACACTGTAATTTTAAGATGTTAATGATCTGTTCTTATGGTCAGTGTTTTTATGCTGGACTGAATTTTTAAAGCTGGATTTTATCAGTATTTTTTTTGTTTTGTTTTTATTATTATTTTTTGTAAGCTGCCTCTTGCAGGTTCCTGGAAAAGCAGCATAACCCCCCCCAAACAAACAAAATATCTGCCCCCCCCTTCCCAGGTGAGCGATTTCTGCACGGGCACTCATGTGAAACCGCCAAGAGCAATGCTGTCTCTAAGTTGTAGAGTCTTGTGAGCAAAAATTCTACTTTTTGAGCTACTGGCATTAAAGTTGTGTGCAAGTGATTTGGCTACTGCATGAATTAGTTTGCTCTGGAGCTATCCTTCCTGAGCGAAGACAAAAATGTGTGAGCCAGAGGCTAAAAAACTATGAGCTAGCTCACACTTAACTCAGCTTAGAGGGAACACTGGCCAAGAGTAAAATATCATATTTCAGAATGGTATATGGCTACCAACTATAGGTTATGAAACGCCTGGGAAGGGTAGAGTTTGGGGAGTGAAGGGAGCTCACCAGGGATGTGATGTCATACAGTCTACCTCCGAAGCTGCCATTTCCTCAGGGGAACTGATCTCTGTAGTCTGGAGATAAATTGTAATTCAAGGAGAATTCCAGTGCCCATCTTGGAATCTGGCAGCCTTAGAAGGGCACATAACACAAGGCCTTGGATTACAGAGTCATAGAGTTGGGAGGGGCCATGCAGGCTATTTAGTCCAACCCCCTGCTCAATGCAGGATCAGCCTAGAGCATAGGGTTGCCAAGTGAGAATTGAACCGCAGCGGGGGACTCCCGGCTTGCGGCTGGAGCGCGCGCACCGCATCCACGTCACCCAGAAGTGACGCGGGCATGCCAGGGGCAGGGCCATGACAATCCAAGGGAAAACCATAGAGTTTTCCCTTGGATAACCGTGGCCCTGCCCCCAGCATGCCCGGCGTGGTTGCGTCACTTCCAGGTGACGTGCATGTCGGGGTGGAGTTCCCCCCGGGGCCCGATCTGCCGGCGGCGGGGAATGGGCCTCTGGGGCGGGGGTTTCCCCGTCTCCCGGGGGGACTTGGCAAGCCTACTAGAGCATCCCAGACAAATGTTTGTCCAGCCGCTGCTTAAAGACTGACTTGGAGTCATCAGGATGCCGATAGCGAAAGGAGAGGGCCTGACCTTTCCCTAGCTCTGCCCCACTTTCAATGAGAAAATGCCATTTTAACTTTAGCAGAGTGAATTCATTCCAAGAAATTTTGAAGAGCCTTGGAACTAAGGAAGGAAGCTTTCAAAAGCTTTTCTGTGGGTTTTGCTGAGAACGAAGCAGGCAGCCACTCCCCCCCCTTCTCCCTCCCACTCAAGGCTCTAGGGGAAAAAATGACCCCAAGGGACTGTTTTAATGTAGGTGGTAATGCACGGTGTGTGAAAGAACATTTGAATTATATAAGCCACATCCATGCAGGAGACAAGCCACCCACTTGTTCCAGCATGGAGAGAAGGGACAGTCTAGTTGCCATGGTATGTCACGCACTGCTGTAAAGACACTTATTATAAATTTACCCTGAAAAAAGGCTTGCCTTGAACTCTACTCCCATAAATTAATCTACCTGCTCATCAGGAAAATCTCCTCATTGTATCTGTCCTCCTACTTTTTTCCACTGGCAGGGGTTTGTCCAACAATTGGGATCAAAATGACTTTAATACAATTTTTGCAGGGTTTTTATGGGGCTCACAGATCTCTTGGGATATCAGCCAAGTTTGCGCAGAATAATTACCTAACATTGCTTACTTGCACTAAAATTTTTAAAGCAAATGATTAAACAGCTTTCAAGATTCCCTGAAGTAAATGAAAGGTGAAAAATCAATTGTTATTTTTTAAAAAATGGGCAGTTCCAGCCAAAACTAGACTTTTCGGGAGCAATCCTAAGCAAATCTACTCCCATATTACTCAATACATTTATTCAGTGCAGTGCTCTCAGGATTTCAGCTTTCATTGGTCATCTAGAAGCTATGGTTCTGAATTCCAACTTCTACAGGCAAACCGTGGGTGGAATGTGTAGTCTGTAGTCATCCTTCTCTATTATAGGTTCTTGGCATTCAGTGTACCTGGGCTCTCTCCTGACACTCCTTACAGCTCCTAAATGGGTGCTTGCCATCTGAGAAACGAATGAACAAAGCTAAAATACTTACAGAGTTAAAGATAGGTAGATCACAGGAGTTAGTCGTGGCAATTCTCTTTGTAGCTCTCATGTCCATATACATGTCAATATGCAGCCACTAAAACTGCAGTGACCTTTATTCAAAGCTCAGCAGCTGTGTGGACATCCCCTGTGGGAGAGAGCCAAATGCCACCTCCGTGTGAATGCCTCTTGTACTGCTGTGTGCTTTTTTATCTTTTAACATCATTCTGTTTTTCTGGCCTTTTCATCATACAGGTCAGAATTATATTACCTCCAGACCTAGTGCATCTTGAACCTGCCATAATACTCATTTTCATTCGTTAAACATGCCACTTTTTTCGGCACCAGAGGTCCCGTTTGCTCATCAGGGCACGGAGATATATGATTCCTGGCAGTGATGTTACTCTTGCAATAGGCTCATGTTTCCGAATATTAATATAAGGCTTCACAGGGCTGATGACTTCAGGCTAGATGGCAACTTCATGTCCAATATTATTAACCTCTGCACCTTTTTATTTTAACTGAATGCTCTCTAAACTAAAAAGACCCCCAAGAAATTACAGGGCACAATCCAGCCAAAGATAAGCACTTTAAACATCACACCTTGCGAGAGATCTAAATTTTGTGCCCCTGAGCAGGCCAACCATTTTTTGTATAGTTGTCACTGTATTATCAAGTTCCAGAGTCTTTTCCCCTTCATTTTGTGGCTTCTTTACTGTGAGATAAGCAACTTGTTAGTTTAAGAGGATGCTTCTTTAAAAAAAGATTGCCGTGTATACTATGTAGGAGTGCCAGGTCACCTTCCCAGGCATCCCCTGCATTGCTCACTGTAGCCTCAAAAGCTTGCTGGGAATGGGAGGGGGGTACCTGCCAGCATGCAATGGCATTTCTGGCAAAACCCAGCATGGATGTCATGACATTGGGGGCACTCTACAATTTGTCAAAAATTCTATGGTTTAACCTCAGATTTTTAGCAAATCCTACAACGTCCCCCCAAAAGTCAAGAGGACAGGCATCCCTAATTCCAGGGTTTCTTCTAAGTTTTACCCTCCTCTTATGGCACTGTCCTCTATATTTATAATTCTATTTTCTCTATTGTTTATGATATACATCTGATACCTTTTTCTTTTTTGCAATTTTCCTGCCGTAATCCTAGTCCTATCGCACTGTTAACGATTGCCTTATGCCGCCTGATTACATTGTTCTGTATTGTATGATCTGCCTTGAGTCTCAAGGTGGGCTATAAATAAAGTACATAAATAAACAGAAAAACATGTTAACGGCTGTCAAGTTTGTTTTTGCACAAGTTTGGAAACTTAAAATCATTCCCAAGAAAAAATAATGGCTGGGAAAAGTTAAGGACTTTTTCATGTTATTTAAACTCGTGGCTTGCATGGGAGAAGGTTTGGAAAGATATGATTATTCAGACTTATCGATGTACCTGTGGTATTTGATGTTGTATTTATAGACCTTTTATATCTGTTACATGGTCCTTCTATGAACCTTTTTAGGTTGCTACAAATATTAAGCTTCACAATAAAAAGAGAGATTGAAAGTAAAAAATTTACTGTAAATTATTCTCAATAAGTAAATGTTGGCTTGGATCCCCTAGAGGGTTTTCATGGATTCAAGGATTTCTATCCATCCATGGAATGTGACTGCCCTGCTTCTCCTCTGCGGCTACAGTCCAAAATGCCCCTGAAACGCTGCTCATGGAGGATGCTATGCTGCAGGAGGAAGGAAACTGGTAAACATCACTCCTCCATTCATGCCTGGAAATTCTCAGTTGGATCCAAGCCCGGGTTAAAAAAGCTCTGTGCACAATGTACATCCTCCCTGTACATGGGTACATCTGTTTGTAAGAAAGAGCCACCAGCATTCATTTTACCAATGAAACTGGGAACCAATGTCTGGATAAATGTGGGGTTTATATCACATGTTGAGCAGTACATGGCGGCGTTCAGCGTGACATGAGAATTACTCAAAACACATATGCAGAAAAATCAAGCGTACACTGCACATGGACTGTACATACGTTCACTATAAATTGGGAATAGGGCTACTCTATAGCAACAAGGAGCTGCGGTGGCTCAAGAGGTTAAGACGCTGAACTGCAGGCTGTGGAAGGTCAGTAGTTCAGCGGTTCAAGACCCGGGTGCTGCAAGACAGGGTGAGCTCCTGTCTCTAGTTCCAGCTCCTGCCAACCTAGCAGTTCGAAAGCAAGAAATTGCAAGTAGATAAATAGGGACCACTTCGGTGGGAAGGTAACAGCGTTTTGTGCGCCTTGGTGTTTAGTCATGCCGGCCACATGACCACGGAAACGTCTTCGGACAGTGCTGGCTCTTCGGCTTTGAAACGGAGATGAGCACCGCAACCCTAGAGTCAGATTCGACTGGCTTTCGAGCAAGGGAACCTTTACCTTTACCTATAGCAACAAAGACTTTCCTAAGACACCCCCCCCCCTCCACTTTGCATATTACATTCTAGAAAACAGGTGTTCTTTCCTTGCTGGTGTTTCATTTAGGCTGCATTCAGTGAAATGTAATTTTGTACTCAAGAGAACATAAAATGCATTAATGAACCAAATGCTTCTAAGAAAGCATTTTCCCCACTCCCTCCTACACACACACACAGACACATTTTTTAAAAAATGCTTGTACTCATATATAAGACTGTATTGATTTCCACCAATTCCTCCCTTAGGACTTGGGACAGGGTCCCCCCCCCCCCCCCTCCCCCCCGCAAAAGACATAAGCACTCAGTACCAGCAAATACAGTCACAGAAAAGCCCTATATTTTTGAAAAGTATAAAATGAATTGAAATTAGTTTGAAGATACAGTTTCCATACAGCAGGCCACAATATGCAGCACAGTGTGGAAGCCTTCTCAGAAAGCAGATTCCGGGTACCGTTAAAGGACACAAATTTTGGCCACTCTTATTTATATGTAAGACTTCAGGAAAACTGTTTCAATGTATCTGAGGAAGTGTGCTTATACCCAGAGTTAAACTTTGTTTGGTCTTAATGGTGCCACTGGACTCAAACTTTGTTCTCTTGTCTATTGTCATTATGCTCTGGGGGAGAGGGTGCCATTTAGACTGACTTTCTTCCGCAGCCCTGGATTTCCAACACACCTATACCTAACCTTTATCGTGTGCACCTTGAATCCAGTTTCCATGTCCTCTATGATGCAGACATCTCAAAAAAGTGCCTCCTGGACCAGTGAGGCTGGGGATCCCTGTTCTAAACTGAAGGCAATATTGTCCATGTTCTGGTGCTTAGATACTGCTTTCCCTTTTACTGTTCCCCAGAATGGCTTCCCAGCACATGGACTCACTGCAAAAGAGGCATTTGTGTATTCACATCATGGAAGGGCACATTTTGTTCACAGTTATCTTCTACATGGAGCTTATGTATGGAGAAGATTTGTGGCAGAAAAGGCTGAAGGAACTGGAAAGGGGCAGGAAGGTAGTACTTTCTGGTACGGTCAGAAAATTGCCTGAAGTATATTTCATCTGACCGACTCTTGCATTTGTTTTGCTCTGTCTGTACACATATTTAATCATGTTTGAGTTTTTGGGCTTGACAGTATTTTTACAGCTTGATTTTAATTTTACATATTAAAAATACTTGTATTCTGCCTTTCCTATGGCTTGAGGTGGCTTACAAGTTTTGCAAGATTCTTATACTCCTTAACTCTCCCTTTTGCATACTAGCAACTGGTGACTGTATATAACTGGGGAAGCCACAGCTGGACACATTCCAATTTAATGATATATTTATCATTGATTTATCATCCATCTTACTGGACACAGCCAATATGGTGTAGTGGTTAGAGTGTTGGACTAGAATCTGGGAGCCACAGGTTTCAGTCCCACTCACAGAAGTCTGCTGTGTGGCCTTGGGCAAGGTACACACACTCAGTCCCTGACAGGATTGTTATGAAGCTAAAATGGAAGAGAGGGTAAAAATGTAAGCTACTTTGGGTTCCCCTTGTGAGAAAGGCAAAGTATAAATGAAGAAAAGAAAAATAAAATAAAATAATGTGAAAAAGAAGAAGAAAGAGGAGGAGGAGCTTAGATTTATACCCCGCCCTTCACTACCCACAAGAGTCTCAGAGCGGCTTACAATCCCTTTCCCTTCCCCTCCCCACAACAGACAGACCGTGAGGAAGTTGGGGCTAAGAGAGCTCTCTCTCACGAGAGAGAGCTGCCCTTGACGGAACTGCTCTGAAAGAACTTATGACTGGCCCAAGGTCACACCAGCAGCTGCATGTAGAGGAGTGGGGAATCAAACCCACACTTCCAAATCCCCATCATATACTGATTGAGGTAAGGAGCCAGTCTACTTATACCATAGGACTCTTTCCATTGCCTATATCTGGGGTCGCAAAATCCTCCTCTAATGTGGTTTAATACTTGCTCACAAAATATAGTTCACTGGTTTGGATTGTAATGGCAAACCATGATTTGCCACAGACGTGGAAGTATCCAAACAGATAGCCAAATGTAACAGAAGGATAGAATGTGTCATCCCAACAACCACCTAGGTTTGCTCATGCAATACAAACACAAACACGTCTGAATCATACCAAAGATTCAAACATCATGTTTTAATTTTTTTATTGACAGATCACTGCAACATAAGAATAAAGATTAAATTAGTTACCTGCACATTTCACTCCCTGAGCAATGAGGCCCCACATAAAGTTGGCACAATATTCACACCAGTGTGGTCCCCTGAATGTGTGAACCTGTAAAAAAAAGAAACAACAACAAATAAAAGCTGGAACAAGCGAGCAAAGAATGACTGGCTGGTATATTATCCAAAGGGGGTACCGATCAGAGGTTTCTCTCCCAAAATACACTGATTATCCTTGATTTGATAATGTGCGTATCACATAGGAATAAAAACTCAGAAACAACACATTCTAAGAGACAGATTTATACTGGGAAGATTGCTTTGGTTCCAAAGAAAAAAATGTTCTTTCCAGCCAGTGGACAACTCTGAAAAGTGGAACAAGATTACCTCACAAGGATTTTACACCATGGAAGTGAGTTCTGTGTGGATACTGGGGGTTGGCTCCAGCAAAAGAGCCCATGGGAGGAGTTGGTGGTTTCCAATCAGCCCACCATTTGTCTTGAAACTCCTCTCTGAGGTTTGGGAGAACCTCATACACAAAACGTGCCACAGGATGGGACACGGATGCGATGAGATGGAACTGGGGGGGAAATAGTCTCTTTTTCACTATTCTACTTGTAGCCTGCAGCAGTGGAGGAGGGAGGGGAAGGTGATTTTAACCTGATTTCCCCTTGTTGCAGGAGCATCCTGTCCTATGATGACTTTTGTTTGCAAAACTCTCTGGATTCTGGAGACAAACAGCAAGCTTCTTGGAGAAAGCGAAGGAGGGGAAGAGCCACCTTGGCAACTCTTTCCATAAACCTTTCTGCTGGAGGGAGGAGGAAGGGAGAGAGAGCTTCTATGGAGTCATGAAATTTTAGAATAAATTGCACCCAGATGCCTAATGCTTGGGCAGCAGGACTGGTGTCCCTTCCCAAACAGAAGAGGACAAAACATAACATGTCATGGAGTGTTTTTTTCCCCCTAGCGACATTTAAAACTTACATTATGAGCTTGAGTTGATAATTACATAATGGTCAACAGGAATGC
>NW_015176038.1:244138-244877 GCF_001447785.1 Gekko japonicus | reverse complement strand
TTACCACTGTCAGCAATTTTTGTCCATTGAGTAACACAGTCATGTCATGCAGAATATGAATTGTGAACTCAACTGAGGCTCCACCCATATTATGGATTTTTTTAAAAAAAGAATTGGTACCACCTTTCTTTAACTCATTACACAAGGCAGATCACCACAGCAGACACATCAACAGAATAACAGATTATAGCTACAAGTCAGCATTGCAGAGAGAAAAAAACCCAGAAGTTCCGTCGAGAGGATAACAATTATTTGCCCACAGACAAATTGTGGGAACAATGCATCAGACAGCTGCTACTCTCTACACAAAGGACAATGAAGAAAGTGTGGATTGCATTCCTATCAGTATGGCTGTGTGTTGCTTCTCTATTCTCTAGTATAAAAAGAAAACATATTCCATATGCTGTGGTTTCCTGTAAATCTGTGCAGAGAGGCTATGGGATTAGGTCCTACCATCAGAAAAGATTCCAGTTGGGCATAATATCCTTGCTCAGAGCAGAATGTATGAATATGCAATTAGCGCACTTCTTGGTTCAGGATGAGTATTGAAGAAAAGGCAGCTTTTTCTGCAGACGGATGAGCTGTAGAAGCATTATCTGCAGGACTACAGTAGGTTAAAAAAAATAAACAGGAACCTGCCTATGCAAAAAAGAAAATCTAGGCTGAGGATGAAAAGGATCAAAATCTCTTTAAATCTCTTGCTGTAAGCACCATGAGCTAACTCTGGCTTTATTAGGAT